>NW_025920109.1:2411883-2573765 GCF_902686445.1 Sciurus carolinensis | reverse complement strand
ATTTACATCAGTGTTTTCTCCCTACTCATGTCACAGGGCTCTTGTGCCTTACCTTAAAAGGTCCACCAAACATTACTTATTAATCCCTTTCTACAATTCACAGAGCACCCTTCCTATGCACCTTTGTGAGCCCTCCAAGCTCATCTCAGGAAAACCTCACACACATCATAGGAGATCTCAAACACATTTTGTAGAACTCCTTTACACATGTCACAGTTCTCTCCCTCCACAGTCACATATTACCAACCTAAAGCACCTTCTGACTAATCTCAGAGTATCCTCCTTAGACATCAAAAAAGTTGGTTCTACTTACCTCAAATGCATTTCCTACACACTTCACAGGGACATCCTTACATATCTCAGTTTGTACAAATTAGATTCCTTTGCAAGCCAGTTTTACTAATTAAACTTCTTTGCAAGTGCACTGTAAACACCTCAGAGAGTCTATCTACTGATGACAGAAAGTCCTCAATATACACCTCATAGAGCCCTTTTGACTCAGCACAGAGGCCTTCCATATAAATTATAAATACTGAACCTCACCCTGAGCTTGACACTAACCCTAACTTAAGCCTAAACTTCAGCCCTCCTTACATACCAGAGAGTCCTCCCTGACACTGACACTGACCATGAACCTCAACCTGACCCTAAATACTGACCCTAAGCCTAACATGATAGTGCCTTTCCTCATTTATCAGTTTGTTCTCCCTACTCATCTCACAAATCTCTACTTATCTCAAATGGACCTTGTAACACAATTCAGTGAGCCCTCTCTACAATTTACAGAGCACCTTCCTGATTCACCTTTGTGAACTCTCTCAACTCATCTCAATGGGCACTCCCACATATGTAAAGGAGCCATCTGACACACATAATATTACCTTGCCTACACAGTTCAGAGGCTACTCCCTACAAACCTCAGAGGGCCCTCTGTACACATATCTTAGTTTCTTGCTGACACATCAAAGAATACCCTCACTACACATCTGAAGAACTGTCCCTACACACCACAGAGAGACATCCTTAAGACCTCAGTGAGTATTCACTATGTTTTTTGGAAGCCTTCCCTAATCAACTCATAGAAACTGTGTACTCACCTCAAGGAACCATCATAACACAAAAGAGAGCCATTACACCAATTCAGAGAGCCATTTAAACACACAACAGAGGCATTCCCAAGGCAATGCAAATACTGTTGGGTCCTAACACCAACACTGAAATAAACCTTAACTCTCTAACTCTAACACTGATCCCCTAATTCTAATACAACTCTAAATGTAACCTTAATCCAAATCCTAACATCAAAAACTAACCTTAAACCTCCTTTCTGAGCTCAGAATCATGTCCATACAAAAATCACAGAAGCCTCCCTACACATCTGAGTGCCCTCCTGACACATTGAATAATGTCCTCATTGTATGTCTCAAGAGAAGTCCCTACACAACTGAATAAACATATTCATATACAAATAAGTGATTACATACAATCCTCCTTTTCAAGCCCTTCTAAACACCTCAGTGAGCCTTTCTATTAACCTCATAAAATCCTCACTACACTCTTCAGAAATCCCTTTTGACTGGCCTTCCTAATACACCAAAAATACCCTTACTTAATTGAGCACTCACACTCATGTTAATTATCCCTCCTAAAAACCTCATAAAGCCCTCCTAAACCCCTCAGAGACCCCTCCCACAATATCTCATAGAGCCCTCCTTACACAATGAAAATAATCCTCTTTCACAACTCAGAGAAATTTCCTACAAATTTCCTCAAACATACTTCCCTATACATCTAAGGATTTCCTCCCTACTCACATTAAGGACCCTTCCTACACAACTCTAAATCCCATCCATACTCACCTTAGGGACATGCCCTCCACACTTCATTGAGCAAACCTTAAACAACTCAGAAAGCTCTCCTTATACACCCCAGAGTATAATCCCTAAAAATGTCAGAGAAATGCTAATTCAAACCTCAGAATGCTCATGCTACACACCTCAGCAAACCCTACCCTCACATCTCAGATAGACCTCAATATTCACCAAAAACTCTCCCTACTCACCTCCAATTGCCTTACCTACACACCTGAGGGATTCTGGCTACTATCCTACAAGAAACCTTCCATGACAGGGTGTTCTCCGTGCTTATATCAGATGGATCTCTGTATTTACTTCACAGGGTCCTCAATACACAACTGAGATAGCACTCCTGCATGGGCAAAAGCCATTTTACACACCTCATATATAGCTTCTGCACACCTAATGGAGACTTCTCTACACACCTCAAAGAGCCTACACAACAAACCTCAGAGAGCCTTTCCTTCCTACACACCTCACAGTCACCTTCCTCCACATCTCAGAAAGCCCCTCACACTCATATCAAGGACTCTTGCTACAGAACAGAGGGCCACCCATTCACACCATAGAAACCTATACTACACACGTCATTTACCAATCCCTACAGAACTCGGAGAGCAGTTGTCAAATACTACACTCTGCCTCGCTACATTACTTTTACAATTCAGAGGACTCAGTTACACACTTGTAGAGCCCTCCTTTCAAACCTCAGTTTGTGTTCCTTATTTACATCAGAATACTCCACTTACTCACCTTAGAAATACCTATCTGCACCCCTTAAAGAGTACATACCTTTCACCAAAGAGGACACTCCCTAAACACCCCATTCAACTATCCTCTCTACAAATCTCAGAGAGGCTTCCATAGAAACTTCAGAATGCCATTTCATCAAACCTCAAACTCCAAAAAATGCTACCTGTGTATCTCAGGTACACTGCACTACTCACCAAAAACCTTCTCTACTCACTGCCAAAGGCCAAAACTACAGAACTCAAAGAGTCCTCTTTATATTCCATTGAATGCCTTCCCAAAACACCTCAGAGATTCCCTATACTATCTTCAAAGGATCCTCCCTTCAAACTTTAGTATGTTCTCCATACTCAAATCAGATATACCACATTATTCACTTCAGAGGGCTTTCTCTACAAAACTGAGACAGCATTTCTCCTCAGATGTAAAGCCCTCTGACACCCCTCATAGATACTTCTGCACACCTAATAGGGACCACCCTACATCTGAGGGACATCCCTTCACATATCAGTGTGCCATCCCTATGCATTTCAATGAGTCCTCACTAAAGTCCTCAGGGAAACTACACAACAAAGCTCAGAGAGCCCTCCCAACTCATCTCAGTGAATCCTACCTACATACCAGAAATACTCCACTCCACACCTCATAATGCCTCCCTTTCTATATGAATTTGTCCTCCATATTCATCTTATACAGCTCTCTCTGCTCACCTCAAATGGTTCTCTGAGCACAACTCACTAGAGTTCTTCTACTCATTTCAGTAAACACTCTGTATAGACCTGTGGTGATTCCTCTCAACTGCACACAGTTGGACCACCCACACATGACTAATAGCCCTCTGACATGTCATAGAGTTCTCCTACACACCTCATAGTGTACACTACACAGCTCAAAGACCATGCATTACTAACCTCAGAGAGTCCTCCCTACTCACCTCTGAGTATCCTCCATGCACATAAATAAAAGCACTCTCTAATCACCTCAAGAAATCTCTACACACCTCAGAAGACATCCGTACATACCTCACTGAATACAAAGTATATTTTTAAAGCCACTTTTGATAATTATACTTCTTTGTAAGTCCTCTCTAAATACCTCAAATAACCTATCTATGTACCTCAGAGAGCCTTTAAGTTACACCTTAGAGAATTTTTGAGTCACTATATAGGCCTTCAGTGTACACCACAAACTCTGACCCTGATCCTGAACCTAACCTTAAACCTAACCCTAACTCTAATCCCAAGCCCTCCCTACATAAAATAGAGGGTCATTCCTGACCATGATACTGACCATTATCATGACATTGACCCTAAAGCCTAACCTAACCACAACCCACACCCTAATCTCATAGATTTGTCCCTTCTACATCAATTTGCCCTCTCTACTCATCTCTCAGAGATAGCATTTCTTCTCTCAAAAGGCCCTACAAACACATCTCACTTAACCCTTCCTACACATCACAAAGCATCTTTCTTCTGCACTACTCTGTGCCCTCCCAACTCACATCAGTGGCACATCCACACACGTTAAATTGTCCTATGACACACATCATGGAACCCTCCTACACAGGTAGAGCACTTTTTACACAGTGCTCATAGAGTCCTCTTTACACAGCTCAGAGGCCATATGCTATCAACCTCAGAGGGCATTTCCTACATACTTGAGTCTACCCTCAGACACATCAAATGCAGTCCTCCATACCCACATAAGAGCAGTCCCTAAACACCTCAGAGAACTATCCCTACACACCTTAGTGAGGCATGTCTAAATACCTCACTGGGTACAAAATATACTCCTTTCCAAGCACTCCCTACTATTTTTCTTGGCAAGCCTTCTTTAAACACAACAGAGAACCTGTCTACTTACCTTAGAAAGCTATTAATGCACATCTCAAAGAGTCCTTTCCACTCATCACTGAGTCATTCTTTATACATAGAAAATACTGACCATGACACTTAACATAACCCTAATCCTTACCACAACCATAAACACAAGCCCTTCCTACATACCACAGAGGGCTGTCCCTGACCCTGATGCTGAGCAAGATATGGATCCTGACCCAAAACTCTAAGGCACACCATAATATTAACACAAAATTTATAGTTCTTTCCCTTTTATATCAGTTTGTCCACCCAACTGATCTCACAGTGCTCTCAATACTCACCTCAAAGGGCCATCTCTAAACAACTTACTAAATTTTTCTACCCAGCAAAAAGCACCATCCCTATGCACATCTGTGAATACTTTCAACTCACTTCAAGGGGCCCTCCCACACACATCAAGGGACCCTCCCTACATACCTCAGAGAGACTTCTATGCAATGAAGAGAACCAAGAGAACCTTTCCTCCACAGCCTAAAACACACCTCTCTACACATCTAAGTAATCCCTCTCTATTTAAATCAAAAGCCCTTCATACCCACTTAAAAGTGCCATACATACACACCTTAGGAATGCTTCCCCAAGATGTTTTGAGCAACACCCAAACAATAAAGAAAACCCTCTTCATACACCCAAAGAGTACTCCTTAGAGATAAAATTCAAACTTCAGAATGCCTTTGCTAAACACCTTAGCAAACACTACCTACACATCTCAGATAGATCTCACTACACACCATAAAGTCCTCCCTAATTACTTCCAAGTGCTCTACCTACACAACTCAAAGACCACTTGTGATACTTCTTGGATTGGCCTTCCTAAACAGCATTGATATCCCCTCTAGTATTCTCAAAGAACACTCCTATCACACCTTAGTGTATTCTCCCTATTCATATCAAGTGGATCTCTCTATTAACTTCAAAGGGCCCTTGTTTACAAACCAGATAGCACTCCTACACAGACAAAAACCACTTAAACCCACAGAGATTTATGCTGCACACCTGAGACCTCCTAACACATATCAGAGCACCTGAACTAAAAACCTCAGGAGGACCTCTGTCCATACTTCAAAGTACACTACCTACACGCTTTGAAGATATCTCCTCATATGACTGAGAAAGCCCTTCCTGCTCACAACAGGTGTCCTTACACCTTCACAGGGCTTTCCATACACATTTCAGAAATATTTCCCACACACCTCATTTAGCAATTACTACACATCTTCGAGAACTGTCACTAAATACCACACACCACTTTTCTGCACACCTCACAAACCCTACTTTAAAAATTCAGTGGCCCTGTAACCCACTTCTTAGAGCTCTCCTTTGAAACCTCAGTTAATCCACCCAATTCATTTCAGAGATCTCTTCTTATTCAAACTAGAGGGCACATTCCTACACAACTTGAAAGTTCTTAATACTCACCTAAGAGCACCATCCTTATACACCCCACTCAAGGGTCCTCCCTACAAATCTCAGAGAGACTTCCATACAAACATTAGAATGCCCTTTAAACAAGCCTGAAAAACTCTACCTATATATCTACTAGATAACTCTCACTACCCAGCAAAATACCCTCCTATTCACCTCCAGACACCATAAGTACAAACCTCAGATATTCCTTTAAGTGTCCTCCTAAAATGCCTCTGATTCCATCCACTATCCTCAACAAACACTCTCATCACACCTCAGTGTTTTCTCCTTACTCATATTAGACATATCTCACTGTTGCCTTGAGAGGAACCTCCCTACACTACTGAGATAACCTTTATAATCAGTCATAACAATTTCCTACACCTCTCTTATATCCCTCTGCACAGTCTAATAGTGACCTATCTAGACCCCTCTGAAATCCTTCCCTACATATATCAGAGTTCTGTCCCTATGTATTTCAATGACCTCTATTTTTACACCTGAAACTACACTACAAATCTCACAGAGCCCTCCCTACTTATATCAGTGAGTCCTACCTCACATTATATAGATCACCCAAACAACTCATAGGTACCTCATTTCTATGTCATTTTTGCCCTCCATACATATCTCACAGAGTTCTCACTACTCACTTTAATTATTTTTTTCAATTTTTTATTAAAATATTTTTTTTATTTTTACAGACATATTTTGTTTCATTGTACACCAATGGGGTACAACTTTTCATTTCTATGGTTTTACACAGTGTATATTCCTGCCATTCATGTAATCATATATATAGGGTAATACTGTCTGTTTCATTCTACTGTTTTCCATCCCCACCCTCACACAACCCTTTTTCCTCTACACCATCCAAAGTTCCATCATCATTCTCTTCTCCCTGCTACCCTCCATTATTATATACTGTCATGCACTTATCAGAGAAAACATTCAGTCTTTGGTTTTTTGGGTTTGGCTTATTTCACTTAGCATGATATTTTCCCACTTCATCCATTAACCAGCAAATGCCATAATTTTATTTTTCTTCATGGTAGAGTAATATCCATTGTGTATATATACCACATTTTCTTTATCCATTCATCAATTGAAGGGCATCTAGGTTGGTTCCACAATTTGCTATTGTGAATTGAGCTGCTATGAACATTGATGTAGCTGCATCACTGTAGTTTGCTGATTTTAAGTCCTTTCGGTATAAACCAAGGAGTGTGATAACTGGGCCAAATGGTGGGTCCATTCCAAGCTTTCTGAGAAATCTCCATACTGCTTTCCAGAGTGGCTGTACCAATTTGCAACTCCACCAGCAATGTATGAGTGTGCCTTTTTCCCCACATCCATGCCAACATTTATTATTGCTTGTGTTCTTGATAATAGCCATTCTAATTGGAGTTAGATGAAATCTTAGGGTGGTTTTAATTTGCATTTCTCTAATTACAAGGGATGTTGAGCACTTTTTCATATATTTGTTGATCACCTGTATATCTTCTTCTGTGAAGTGTCTGTCCAATTCTTTAGCCCATATATTGATTAGGTTCTTTGTATTTTGGGTGTAAAGTTTTAAAAGTTCTTTATAAACTTTGTAAATGAGTGCTGTTTTTGAAGTGTGTGTGGAAAAGATTTTCACCGATTCTGTAGGCTCTCTTTTCACTTTGTTGATTGTTTCCTGTGCTGAGAAAAAAATTTTTAGTCTGAATCTATCCCATTTATTGATTCTTGTTTTTATTTCTTGCGCTATGGGGGTCTTGTTAAGAATGTCTGGTCCTAAGCCAACATGATGGAGATTTGGGCCTAATTTTTCTTCTATTTGGTTCAGGGTCTCAGGTCTAATTCCTAGATCCTGATCCATTTTGAGTTGAGTTTTGTACAGGGGGAGAGATAGAGGCTTAGTTTCATTTTACTGCATGGGATTTTCTAGTTTTTCCAGCACTGTTTGTTGAAGAGGCTATTTTTCTCCATTGCAAGTTTTTGACACCCTTGTCCAGTATGAGGTCACTGTACTTATGTAGTTATGTCTTCATGTCTTCTCTACTGTACCATTGGTCTACCTGTCTATTTTGGTGCCAATACCTTGCCATTTTTGTTACTATTGCCCTATAGTAGAGTTTAAGATCTGGTGTAGTGATACCTCCTGCATCACTCTTCCTGCCCAGGATTGCTTTGGCTATTCTGGGTCTTTGGTTCTTCCAGATGAATTTCATGATTGCTTTTTCTTTTTCTATGAGAAATGTCATAGGGATTTTAATTGTAATTGTGTTAAATCTGTATAGTGCCTTTGGAAGTATAGCCATTTTGATAATATTAATTCTGCCTATCCAAGAACATGGGAGATCTTTTCATCTTCTAAAGTCTTCCTCAATTTCTTTGTTTGATGTTTTGTAGATTTTTTTGTAGAGATCTTTTACCTCTTTGGTTAGATTGATTCCCAAGTATTTTATTTTTCTTTGGAGGCTATTGCAAAAGGAGTTGTTTTCCTCATTTCCCTTTCAAATGTTTCATCAATTATATATAAAAATCCTCTAGATTTATGCATGTTGATTTTATAACCTGTTATTTTCCTGAATTCATTGATGTGTTCTAGAAGTTTACTAGAGGAGTTTTTGCATCCTCTAAATATAGAATCATGTCATCAGCAAATAGTGACAGTTTAAATTCCTCTTTTCCTATTCATATCCCTTTAATTTCTTTAGTCTGTCTAATTGCTCTGGCTAGTATTTCAAGGTCAATGTTGAATAGAAATGGTGAAAGAGGACATCCCTGACATGTTCCCATTTTTAAAGGGAATGCTTTCCATTTTTCTCCGTTAAGAAAGATGTTGGCCATGGGCTTAGCATAAATAGACTTTACAATGCTCAGGTATGTTCCTACTATCCCTATTTTTTCTAGTGTTTTTAGAATGAAGGGGTGTTGTGTTTTGTTGAACACTTTTTCTGCATCAATTGAAATAACCATATGATTTTTATCATTAAGTCTATTGACATGATGGATTATGTTTATTGATTTATGGATGTTAATCCATCCTTGTATTCCAGGAATGAACCCCATATAATCATGGTGCACAATTTTCATAATATGTTATTGGATATGGTTTGCCAGTATTTTATTAAGGAGCTTTCATCTATATTCATCAAGAATATTGGTCTAAAATTTTCTTTCCTTGATATGTCTTTGCCTGGTTTGGGTATGAGTGTGATAATAGCTTCATAGAATGAGTTTGGTAGGATTTCCTCCTTTTCTATTTCCTGGAATACTTGGGGAAGTATTAGAATGAGTTCTTCTTTGAAGATCTTGTAAAACTTGGCTGACAGTACATCTGGTCCTGGGATTTTCTTGGATGGTAGGCTTTTGATGGTTTCTTCTATTTCATTGCTTGATCTGTTTAAATTGTGTGTGCCCCCCTGCTTAAGTTTGGGAGGAGCATATGTCTCAAAAAAATTTGTCAAAGTCTTTGGTATTTTCAATTTTGTTGGAGTATAAATTTTCAGTGTAGCTTCTCATTATGTTATGTATCTCAGTGGTGTCTGTCATGATATTTCCTTTTTCATCATGAATTTCAGTAATTTGAGATTTCTCCCTTCTTCTCTTTGTTAGTGTGGCTATGTGTTTCTCTAAATTTTTTACTTTTTCAAAGATCCAACTTTTTTTGGTCAATTTTTTGAATTGTTTCTTTTGTTTCAATTTAATTGATTTCAGCTCTGATTTTAATTATTTTCTGTATTCTACTACTTTTGATGTTATTCTCTTTTTCTTTTTCTAGGGTTTTGAGCTGGAATGTTAGGTCATTTACTTGTTGAGTTTTTATTCTTTTCTTTAATGTGCTCCATGCAATGAATTTTCTTATTATTACTGCTTTCATAGTGTCTGGAGATTTTGATATGTTGTATCATCATTCTCATTGACCTCTAAAAATTTTTATCTCCTCCCTGATGTTTTCTGTTATCCATGTTTTATTCGACAGCTCATTATTTAGTTTTCAGGTGTTGGAGTAATTCCTGTTTTTTATTTTGTCATTAATTTCTAATTTTATTCCATTATGATCTGATAGAACACAAAGCCATATCTCTATTTATTTGCATTTCCTAAAGGCTGCTTTGTGGCATAATATATGGTCTATTTTTGAGAAGGTTTCATGTACTGCTGAGAAGGAAATGAATTCATTCGTTGATGGATGGAATATTCTATATATGTCTATTAAATCTAGGTTATTGACTGTGTTATTGAGTTCTGTGGTTTCTTTGTTTGGATTTTGTTGGGAAGATCTATCCAGTGGTGACAGTGGTGTGTTAAAGTTACCCATAATTATTGTGTTGTGGTCTATTTGATTCATGAAAGTGAGAAGGATTTGTTTGATTTACATGGATGCACCATTGTTTGGGGCATAAATATTTATGATCATTATGTCTTCCTGATTTATGGTTTCTTTAAGCAGTATCAAGTGTCCTTCTTTATCCCCTCTGACTATCTTTGGTTTGAAGTCCACTTTATCTGAAATAAGGATGGAAACCCTTGCTTTTTTATTGAGTCCATGTGAGTGGTATGGTTTTTCCCATCCTTTTACCGTTAGTCTGTGGATGTCTTTTTCTATGAGATGAATCTCTTGAAGGCAGCATATTGTTGAGTCTTTCTTTTTAATCCATCCTGGCAGTATACGTCTTTTGATTGATGAGTTTAGGCCATTAATGTTCAGGGTTATTATTGAGATGTGATTTGTAATCCCATTTATTTGGGCTTTTTTTTTGTTTTTAACTTGACTTGTTTCTCCTTTGAATGGATTTTTCTTTAAGGTGGTTCCTTCCTTTGATGACCTACATTGTTGTTTTCCATTTCCTCCTCAAGGAATATTTTGTTGAGAATATTTTATTCTATTTGTAAATTCTTTTCTGTTTGTAAATTCTTCTAACTTTTGTTTATCATGGAAGGATTTTATTTCATCTTCAAATATGAAGGTTAGTTTTTTTGGATATAGGATGCTTGGTTGGCAACCATTTTCTTTCAGAGCTTAAAATATGTTGTTCCAGGCCCTTCTAGCTTTTAGAATCTGGGCTGAGAAATCTGCTGATATCCATATTGGTTTTCCCCTATATGTAATCTGATGCTTTTCTGTTGCAGGCTTCAAAATTCTATCTTTATTTTGTATGCTAGGCATTTTCATTATAATGTGCTTTGGTATGGATCTTTTGTGATTTTGTGCATTTGGTGTTCTGTAGGCCTCTTGTAATTGATTTTCCATTTCATTCTTTAGGCTTGGGAAATTTTCTGATATTATTTTATTCAATAGGTTGTTCATACTTTTGGTTTGTATCTCTGTGCATTCCTCAATCCTGATAATTCTTAAATTTGGTCTTTTCATGATGTCCCATAATTCTTGGAGATTCTGTTCATGATTTCTTACCATTTTCTCTGTTGGGACAACTTTATTTTCAAGATTAAATATTTTGTCTTCATTTTCTGAGGTTCTGTCTTCCAAGTGGTCTAGTCTTTTGGTGAAACTTTCCACTGAGCTTTTTATTTGGTTTAGTGTTTCCTTCATTTCAAGGATTTCCATTTGTTTTTTTTTTTTTTTTTTAGAATCTCTCTCTTTCTAGAAATGATCTTTTGCTTCCTACAGTTGTTCTTTCAACTGCTTTTTGGTCTTACCATTTATTGCGTGCATTTGCTCTCTTATCTCATCTTTTGCTTCACAAATCATCTTAATCATACACAATCTGAAGTCCCTTTCTGACATTTCTTCTACCATACAGTCATTCAGTTCTATTAATTTAGAATCTAGATTTGTTTGGATCATTTTCTTCCCTTGATTTTTCATGTTGTTCATGTATCTTTCCCTCTAGAAGTGCAGATCTGGGGTATTGCACATTCCCCACTATAGGCTTATAGTGACCCTATAGGTTTCCAAAACCTTTCCTTTAAGGGGGAGATCAATATTAACAGTGCCCAGTTCAGAGAGTATGCAATCCTAGACCAAATAGCCCCTATGAGGACATTATCAACATCATCATAATAAACAGAATGAGTTCAAATATTATCTTCAGTGTAACAAACAGATTTGCAATAAGGTCTGCAGTTTCCAATGGAGGACAAAGAGGATGCAGAGGGATGTAGGATGTAGCTGTTAATGGGGTTAGAAAAGAATATATAGAAATTCTGATTAAGAGAAAGAGTGGGAGTATAATCAAAGGAAGTTGATTGTTAGCATGGGAAAAGGGAGAAAGAGACTCTGAGGGAACATGTAAACAAAAGGAAAAGAGATCAAGAAAAGTAAAGAAATACAAGCATAAAATTGTCCAATAAGGATAAAAAAGAAAATCTACACTATAACAGTCATATAGTATTCAAATCCCCCAGTCTTCAGTAGCCTGATGCATGAGACGTACCTGACATTGAGCTTCAAGTCTCCAGCAGGTGACTCAGAATGGAATTTGCTCAACTGCTGTTATTTCTATCTGACAGGAGTTAATATTGTACTTTGCAAGCTATAAATATTATTAGGAAATTTCTCCATTTTTTAAAAATTTGTAATAACACAATATCCATATTGTATTAAATGTGATTTTGTTGGGTCATATTTCGTTTTTGTGGAAGATGACTATGAACATGGGATAATTTTGTTTTATGATTCCTTTGTAAGACCATGAAGTCACTGTGTCATAATTGATAGCTCCTTTGTATTAATGCTGAACAATTATTTAGTAATCCCTACTGTCATTTTATATAGCAGCATTCTTAAGTTTGCCATTCCACTGGGTATATAATTGGTTTGTTGCAATTTTGGTCTATTGTTATATGTAAGTTTCATTCTTACATACTAATGGTGAAGAAACACATCCATTTGTTACATAAAATTCTTGATCCTTGGATGTTCTGGGGATGTTTCTTCTTTTCCTTGAGAAATTTGGCAATCAAAAAAGTGTTGGGTTGTTTTTATTTGTTTATTGATACTTGAGCATCATTCAGGTCCTGAAAACTGCAGTGAAGGTAATAAAACTCAGAAATATTTGAACATTGAATACTTACAAATCCTCTTAAACTGATGAGCTCCTTAAAGGTAAGAAAAGATGTCTCCTCTGATTTCTTCCCAAGCAGTGTTGATTACACACACAAAATATGTCACTATGGGTGAACAGTGGCTCTTTTCTGAGGTTTTATCAAATTAGGTTTGAAAGAATACTTGTTATGTTATAACTATCTATTAGAATTGAAACAATTCATATGGGTATTTTTCTTTACTTCTATATGATGTTTAAGTGGCAATATTTTAACAGTCAGCCAGGGTACAGTTCCGTGGCATCAGTGACATTCACAAAGTTGTACAACCTTTGCCACTATTTCCATAATCTTTCATCATTCCAAACAAATTGAAGTCATTTTTTAATATTCCTTTTTCCTGCTGTCCCCAGCCCTGATAACTTTAATCTACTCTCTATTTCTATGACTGCTTATTCTGGATAGTTCATGTAAGATGATTCATAAAGTATTTTTCTGTCATATCTGGCTTATTTCATTTGGCATATTTTCATGGCATGTTCATGTTTAGCATAATTCCAAACTTTATTTCTTTTGTGGCTGAATAATTGTCTATTATGAATATATGCATTTTTTTATCCATTTATCTATTGATGGACACTGGGTCATTTCTGCCTTTTAACTGTGTGCCTAATGCTTATATGGAATGTTGGTGTACAAATATCTATATAAGTCCCTTTTTTAAATTCTTTGGGGTATAACATAAACACCCAGAAGTGGAATACAATTCTGTTTAACTTCATGTGGAGTCACCAAATGGTTTCTATAGAACTTGTACTATTTTACATTCCCAGTAGTAATGCACAAGGATTTCTGTGTCTCTTCATCCTCACTAATACTTACTATTGTCCCTTTATTATTAATTTCATCCTAATAGGGGTAAAGTGGTAACTCATTGTAACTTTAATATACCTTTACCTAAAGTTTACTGATGTTGCGCAGCTTTTCATGTGTACTTTGGCCATTTGTATATCTGCTTTAAAGAAGTATCTTTAAGTAATTTGCCTATTTTAAAAGTAGGGTTCTCTTTTGATTGTTGAGTTGCTAGAATTCTTTATGAATCCTGGATATCATACCATTATAAGTTATGTTGCTTGTAATTATTTTCTCTTACTCTGTGGGTTTTCTTTCACTTTCTTGAAGTTACCTTTGTGATGCACAAGTTATTAATTTTACAAAAGTCCAATTAATCTTTTTTCAATTTTTATTTGCCTGTGGCTTTGGTGTCATCTTTAGCAAATTATTGCCAGTTTCTCCAGATCATAAATATTTGCTCCTTTATTTTTTAAGGTGCTTATAGTTTTAGATCTTACATTTAAGGCCATCATCCATTTTTAGTTCATTTTTGTTTGTGGTGTAAAATTATGGTCCATCTTCATTATTTTAGTTTTTTTTTTGGTACTAGGATTTGATCTCAGGGGTGATTTACCACAGAGTCTCATCCTAGGCCCAGCCGTCTTTGTATTTTACTTAGAGACAGACTCTCACTGAGTGGCTTAGGGTGTTGGTAAGCTGCTGAGGCTACCTTTAAACTTGGAATCCTCCTGCTTCAGCTTCCCCAGTTGCTTGTATTACAGCATGCACTACCATAACCAGCCCAACTTCATTCTTTTGCATATGAATATCCATTTTTCCATAACCATTTGTTTCAGCCATTTGTTGAAAAGACTGTCCTTTTCCATTGAATGATATTAACACCCTTGTCAAAAATAGTTGATCACTTATGTAATTCAACTATTTGTCAAAAATTGTTGATCAGTTGTAAGGGTTTCCTTATGGGATTCCAGTTCTATTCCATTAGTCTTATGTGTCTGTATGTCTATCCATACAAATAGTTCCAGTGTGTTGTTTACAACAGCTTTAGAGTAAGCTTTGAAATCAGGAAGTATGGGTTCTCAGAATTTGCTCTTTTTCAAAGTTGTTTTACTTATTCTGTGTCCCTTGAAATTCCATTTGAATATTAGAGTAAAATTTTCTATTCCTCAAGATGTAAAAATAACAGAAAATATCATTGGGACTTTGAAAAGTATTGCACTGAAGTAGAATCTGTAGATTACTTTAGGTAGTATAATTCTCTTAATAATATTAAGTTTTCCGGGCTGTGAACATGAGCTGTCTTTACATTTATTAATGTGATTTATTTGAGCAACATTTTACATTTTTCAGTGAAAAGGACTTGTGCCTCATTGATTAAATTTATTCCTAAGTATTTTACTTGTTTTGATGTTATTTTAGGTGGAATTGTTTTCTTAATTTTGTTTGGGAATTTTTCGTTGCCTGCATATAGAAATGCAAATGGTTTTGTGTTTTGATTTTATATTGTCCCATACTGCTGTATTTGTTTATTAGGTTTAAAAGATTTTTTGTGTATTTTTTAGGATGTGGTACATTGAAGATTAAGTCATCTGCAAGGAGAGATAGTTAACTTCTTACTTTCTAGTATGGATTCCTTTTCTTTTCTTGCCTAATTGCTTTGTCTAGAACTTAAAAACAAGGATATTCTTGACAGGTTTCTGATTTTAGGAAACAATTTTTACTTTTTATCATTGATTATGACATTAGCTGTGGCTTTCCTTTTTAACATGCTGATTAAGTTTCCTTCTGTTCCTAGTGTACTGGATATTTTTATTGTGAAAGAGCATTGAGTTTTTTCAAATTCTTTTGTCCATCATTTGTAATGGTCATGTTTTCTTAACTGTTGATATGTATTACCTTGGACTGATTGTCATGTTAAACCACTCTCACATTCCTGGAGAAAATCCCATTTGGTTGTGATATATATAGGTTGAATATCCCTTATCAAAATGCTCAGAATGGAAGGTTTTCTGATTTCAGTGCTGTTTGAATTTTGCAATATTTGTATATGCTTTACTAGTTGACCAACACTACTCCAAAAATGTGACATCTGAAATGTTTTGAAATCCAAAATATTTGTAGCTTCATTAGCTCAAAACTTTTCAGATTTCTAATCATTTCAGATTTTTTGATTGTGGATTTAATGTGATTGGGTCTGACTTCTTTGAACATACTGATAAATTCATTCTGCTATAATTTTGTTGAGGATGTTTGCCTTTCTTTATAAGGGTTATAAACTGTAGATTTTCTTTTCTTGTACAGTCTGTCTAGGTTTGGTATCAGGGTATTGCTGGCATTGTAGAATGAATTAAGGAATGTTTTCTCCAATTCTTTTGGAATATTTTGAGGGATGTTAATAATTCTTCTTGAAATGTTTGTTAGAATACCAGTGGAGTGATCTGGTCCTAGGCATTTCTTTGTTGGGGCATTCTGTTAATGATATAATCCCCTTTCTTGTAACAGTTCTTCTCAGATTTTTATTTCTTCTTGAATCTGTTTTGGCAGTCTGTGTTTCTAGGAATTTACCCCTTTTGTCTTTGTTAAGCAGTTTGTTGGCATACAGTTGCTCATACTATTCTCCCCTCATTCTTTTGTTTCTGTACATTCAATGGTAATGTTTCTCTTCCATTTTTCATTTTAGTAGTTCAAATCTCTTCTTACCAACCAACCAACAAATATGTTCTGAAGAATATTTCACATGTACTTCAGAATATTTTGTGTTTACTTCTCATTCTGTGAAGAATGTTATTAATCTAATCAATAGAACCAACTTTTGAACTTTTGATTTTCTTGAGTCTCTCTTCTTTATCAGTAATCTTTATTATTTTCTTCCTTCTCCTAGGTTTGTTTATTTATTTATTTATTTATTCCCTGAAATGTAGAGTTACATATTTGATTTGACATCTTTCTTTTTCAATGTAAGCATTTGAAGTAATAATTCTCTCTCCCACCACTGTTTTCAGACTATTTCATAGGTGTAAATATGCTGTGTTTTTTTCTTTTGACTCAAATAATTTTCTTATGCCTGCTATGATTTCTTCTGTAACTATTGGTTAAGAACATGTTGTAGCCTGGTGAGGTGGTGCATGCCTGTAAGTCCAATGGTTTGAAAGCTGAGACAGAGGATTGTGAGTTCAAAGGAGCCTCATCAAAAGTGAGGCATGGGCAACTCAGTGAGACCCTGTCTCTAAGTAAAATTCAAAATAGGATTGGGGATATGGCTCAGTGTTCAAGTGCCAATGAGTTGTGTATATTTGTGAGTTTTTCTTTTCCTCCATTATTGATTTCTAGTTTTGTTCTATTGTGATCGGAAAGACATTTGCAAGATTTCAGTTCTTCAAAAATTATTGATATTCATTTTGTAACCCAACAGTATATTCTGGAGAATATTTTGCGTGTACTTGAGAATATTTTGTGTTTACTTCTCATTCTGTGAAGAATGTTGTTGGGTAGAGTTTTGTACATGTCTCTTGTGTCTGATTAATAGTGTTCTGTTCATCTAAGTATTTACTGATCTTCTGCAATGCTATCCTACCCTTTATTGTAAGTATACTATTGAAATCTCCTAATATTACTTAAGTTTCTCCTTTCAGTCAGTCAGTATTTACTTTATTTTGGGCTTCTTATATTGGGTACATATATGATTGTAGTGGTTCTATATCTTCTTTAGACAGTGAAATTTTATCTCTATATAATGTCCTTTATATTCTGTAATTTTTCTTAGTCCACTTTTTCCACACAAAAGTAAGGTCACCCTGTTGCACTTTTAGTTACTATTTGGCTGAAATCTGCTTTACTATTCTTTTACTTTCAACTTCTGTGTGTGTGTGTGTGTGTGTGTGTGTGTGTGTGTATCTAAACTGAGTTTCTTGTGGATAGTATGTTGATGCATTACTTTTTAATCATCCTTCAAATCTTTGCATTTTAACTTTAGACTTGTAAGCATTTAAAATTAAAGTATTTACTGATATTGAAGGACTTAGTTCTGCCAATTAGCTATTTGTTTTTTCTCAGATGGCTTTTGTGATTTGAGTCCTCTGATATATCGTTGTTTTTCACTTAGTTCTTTTGTAGTGTAATATTTTGATTCTCTGCTTTTTTGTGTGTTTTTTTTAGTTATTTTCATTTTGTGTCATTTTAAAACATACCTATTTTAATTTATTATGTCTAATGTCATTGGTTCTGTTTTAAAATTTCTAACTTAGATTCTTTAATTGATTATATTTTTCATTAACAGGGTAATCCATATAAAACTGGTAAGAGGCAATAAAAGCTCATGATTGGGCTACTGAGAAAACTGTGTGTGTGTGTGTGTGTGTGTGTGTGTGTGTGTGTTTGTGTGTGTGTTTGTAATGCATATCAGCAAATATATATAGCAAACTTGAAATCTCCAAAGTTTTTAATGCATTAATGTAGACTTAAAGAATATTACAGTATTTTCTTCTATTTCCTGTTCAGTTCACAACAGGAATTTCTTTTCTGATATTAAGTTTAGATTCTTAGATTATTTAGTTAGATATTATTATTATTCTTTAGTTAGATATTATTATTATTCTTAGATTATTTAGTTAGATATTATTATTATTCTTTAGATTATTTAGTTAGATAGGAGTTTCCCGCAGTTATCATGATTCTTAGCTAAAGTCAAAAGTTTCCATTAGTGATCTAGAAAATCCATTGAACTCATCGATTTTCTATTAGACTAAGATAGAAAGACTTTTACTAAGTTAGTAAATATAAAGTTCCTTCAATTTTTTATCTTTTAAAATTTTTATTTTTTTTTAAAGACAGGGTCTCACTGAGTTGCTTTGTGCCTTGCTTTGCTGAGTCAGGCTTTAAACTCACCATCCTCCTGCCTCAGCCTCCCCAGCTGCTGGGATTACAGGCATGCTCCACCATGCCTGGATGAATTTTTAATATTTAGTGTGGAGGAAGACTATCATTGTTAGCTTCTAAGAGAAGTGGGAAAATTAACTTACTGGAAAAAACTTTCAATCATGTTACTACTTCAGACACTATATATAGGGGCCAGGTTACAGATATATATTTGTGAGAGGGAGACAGAGAGATAAATAGGAGGAACAGGGGTAGGAATAATAATGGCTGCTTGCACCTTAACCCTGCTGCATTTGATAGCTAGATAGATAGTTCATAAAGATGAGCATAAAGATGTGCCTCATGACTGGATGATAACATTTCACTTTGTAGGAACTAAGGAAAGTTTGGCATCTGCCAATGGTCTTGCTTAATTAGAAAATGATGGCTACATTGTGCTCAGGTTGAAACATAGAATTCTTGTGATGACAGACTTGGGACTCTTTGAATCTTTCATGGAACAGTGCTGATTAAAAGAGCCACAAAAGCTTCAGTCATTTTCCCCAGCTGTACTGACACTAACTCCATTTGTATAGATTTCATAATGTGTTCTTTTCTGTGTGTGTATGCAGCTGAGGTTGTCAGATAATGAATGGATGATATGTCAAGTGTAGACATCATAGTCCTCTGGAAGATTTTTGTACATAATTTTTCTAGAAACAATGAAAATCAGCAAAAGATCTCTTTGGGCCCACTCCAGTCATCTTGATCTTCTAAGACTCCTAGCCAATCACTCCTTCATTACTTTTCCATTATCTGGAAGCTCCATATTTCCTTTGAATTTATACTCTGTTGACCCCAATTCTACATTACTATCTCATATGGTGATGATTTAGAGGTTGTGCTGTGGGTGAAGGGAAATCCAACAATACTGATTTTTGTGTTTCTACTATGTTTCCTCTCTCACCTGTTCTTTAACCTTTCTCTTTTCTCTGATTGTTCTTTTCTTCTGTTCTTCTCTTTGCTACTCTCTTTCCTCAGGTCTCCATTTAATTATTTCTTCCAGAAGGACTTCCCTACCCATGCCCTACTCTATCATAGACTGGGTTACATGCCCTGTCATTTTACTACATTTATCCCATTAGCATTATCATGCTTAAACCTGTGGTAACACTATTCACATTTTATTTTTCTCACTTAAATAGTAATTCTCATGAAGGAAATTATTATGTCTCACTCACCTGTACCTAGTACCTGATACATGTTAGGGAAATGGTAGCATGTGCTGATTGAATGAAGACACACCTACATAAAAAAATCTGGGTCCTAAGTAAAATTTGTCAATTTCACTAAATTATCTTGTCTCATCTATCTGATGGAACCAAAGGCAAATGCAGCAGTCCAAAATAGGTTAGAAGTAGAAGATAAACTTCTTCCTAACATGTCAAAATGTGCAACTTTAGAAACTTAAGAACTAACCCATAATCAAGATATTCTAAGCACACACCACTGGGGGAGAAGGACTGGAAAAAAAGTTACTATGAGAGAAGTCTATGTATGGCCAGATTTATAAGTACCAATAATCTGATCTCTCAGAAAAGTGATGATACAGCAAATGTGTTTAAGATTTATATAGGTCAGGTAGTGTTCTATGCAAAGATGTAGGTTATAAGTTTAAATTCTTTTGAAGTACATATAGGTTAAGATCATGGCATCTATATTCAATGCAGGTTTTGAAATCTAGCCAACTCAGTGTCCTTGAACCAGTTAGGTAACCACTCTGGGCCTCTACTTCTTCATCTACAGAATGCCATATGATAGTATTTTCCTCCTAATGTTATTCAGAGGACAGAAAAAGTAAGTTCTGACTAAAGTTTGGAGCACTTATACATGATAAGTAGCTTATAAACTCTTGCTGTCACTTACTGAACTTATGTCATCTAGTGAAATAAAAGATAGTCTTAAGGACCTGACTCATCTGGGAGAGGGTAGTAAATATGGTGTGTTCTCCAGTGTCAATCTTGTGGGCAGGGTCCTACAGTCTCATATAATATAAAGAAAGGAATTGTACATGTGGGGGAAAGGCACCTGTGCATATTTAAGCATAAAAGTGAAATTTGTAAATCTGTTTGAGTTAAAATATTTTATGTATAAACTGGACTAAACAAATCTGTTCCTTTCTTGAGTAGAGGTACCTGTAACAATTTATTTTCAAATGTTTGTGTCTCCACAAAGTGGAAGATTTCCTACTCTACCTACAAGAATACATTATGAAATGCATGACTAGCAGTTATCTGTGACACTTCGTGGCACTGTAGAGGTACTGAACCTGTCAGTCTGGGTCTCCAGTTTTCTATTATTTACTCCTGCCTCTCCTCCTTTACATGCACACCAGTCTTCCTGTGTCGGACACAGATGGAGATGTTTTTGAACTCACCCATGAAAGCCAGAAATAAGTCAGCCTGGAAGTGAGATTGGGTAGACTAGTAACCTCTGTCACCAAACCTGGCATTTCACAAACTTCTTTACCAAAAAAGTAGCCTAAAGGAAGAACAATGATTCATGGGTTTTTCTTCTGCATCACTTCTCCTTTCTCAGTACAAAGCAGTTGATAGAATTTAAGATTCAAATGATCAAGGGACCATTTTTTAAACCCACTCCACTCTATTGAACTCAAACACAATAATTATATGTACTTCTTTATATATCTGTATTTAAAGTGTTTTTTGATGTGCCATATTTAAGGGTACATAGCAAGATGCATTTCCAAACTTGTTTCCATATGGAAAAAGTAAAATTTTGGTTATTCCAAGTAAATGGAAGAAAACCAACATACTTCCTCTAAACACCTCTCATCACAAAGTATTTATTCCACAAAAATAATATCACAGTAAAAGTGATAGATATATGAAAGTGAATAAAGATTTTCAATCACAGAGAAGACATGTACAGAGACCGAAGTTCAAGTTGTATAGTTCTAAAAAACTTCAGTCTTAGGACTTTAACACTGACCAAGCAAACATTAAAAGAAGGTGGGGGATTTGCTGCCCTTTGGAGTCTATTTGGATTAAAGTACTTATTTTAAGAAAACCCACAACATGAGGCAGTGCTATGAGAATTATTCTCCTTTCTAAAGTAGTCCATGCATACAGCATTTTGATCTAATAAAATTTTATTATCCCATTTCTAGTAAGTGAATCTAGAGTGTAATTAAAATATTTTGAGGAAGAAAGATACCAAGAATAAAATTTCTGTTCATTTCAATATTTCCAATCAGCATTTCATTTTAAAAATGTATTAAATTTTTAGTTGAAATTCTTGCCCATTGATTTATTTTAGTTTCTCTAAGAATCCTGTGTTTTGTACGTGTTCTTTTATTCTAAAGTATTTTGTAAAAAATTTAGTTGTCAATGGATCTCTATTTTATTTATTTATATGTGGTGCTTAACCCAGTGCCCCACACATGCTAGGGAAGTACTCTACTTCCCTACTGTGTTATACACTGAGTTATAACCCCAGAAGCCCTTACCCTACAATTTTTAGTGATATTTCTTTTCCTAACAGTTTTGGACTAGTAGTTAAATACAGCTAGGTCTTGCAGAAATAAAATTGGAAAACCCATCACTGTTCTACCTTCAATGAGTTCAGTGGTCCCAGGCAACTCTCAGCTTCTTCTGCAAACCTGTCCTGATCAAGAAAGAGGTGGAGGGAAGCATTCTCAAAGGCCCATTTTAGCTTCTAGCTCACACATTTCACATTCAGTAATTGTCACTGCCCTGAATCAGCTCCTTTTATTTTAGTAAAGACTTAACATATGAAGGAGTACCAGTAGTGTCTGTTTGTAGATTTTGGAGCCAGTCCCATTACTTTGCAGTTACAGCATACTGGAGTTGTTGAATCTTTTTCCCTATAAACCTGTGTCTCAACACAAGAGAGAAGCTTGATTCCAATTGAAAATCTAAATTTCTAACTAAACCTAATTTTAGTTTCTGAAAATTCAAGTAATATATTTTCATAAAGTTCACTTTTTAGTCTTTTCATAATTTCTGTCATTTAATGCCTGTTTGGATCTGCTAGTTATTCACAATTCAAGTTGGTTTCTATTACTTTGTAGTTAAAGATTACAGTTAACCTAATCTTCAATGGACACTTTGTAGTTCATTTATGTACTTTGGAACATTCCTGCTTCATGTATAGGTTTGGTGTCACTGTAATGGTGCCTCATGATTTTTTTTAAAGAACATAAAATGCTTTATCACTGTTCTAAATTATACTATACAAAAGAATCTCTTTGCTGTATCTGCTGGGAGTTCCACAGAGATGTGATTCCTAAAGAATTTTTGCCAGGTTTTCTTCTAATGTTACCATCAATTTAGTAAAATATAAAGCATTTTATCATGTCTCAGTTTCCACAAGCAATGCCTTCAATACCTAGTTTGATATTTGTATTATAGTACATTTTTTGATCCATCAAAAATTGTGACTATCCTCACTTCTTTATTGTTTGTGTTCATCACCAGTGAGCTTTCAAAATATTAGATTTTTAAATGTTAAGTATTGTTGCAGGTATTTAGAGAAACCCAATGCCTATTGATACAGTAAATATATCAAGTGGATGTGATTTTTCTATAGGAAGAAACAGGGCTAATCTTTTGAAATAATGTGCTCAACTAGAAAGTATAGCAGTCTGGATGCTATGGACTGCTGACTTCAGATTTTTATTAGGGAGGAGAAAAGATGAATATCTAAGTGGTTTCAAAATTTAAAAAAATGCTCTTCATAACATTTTTATTTATGAATGTTTATTGTCTAAATATGAGTTATTTTACTCTTATAAAAATGTTACTTGGATAATACAATTAGTAATTTTAATTCAAAAGAGCCTCTAAGGCAATTTTTATTAAATCAAAAGCTAAAAGGAAAAAGTGATATGAATATGCTTTCATATTTCACCTATTGAAAAAAATAATGTAATTTTAATAGAGAGTTTTTGATATTAATTTTTATCTTTCAAATATTTTCTCTTAAGACTAAAAGTATATAAATCTTCTACATAAAACTGACTGCAAAGGAAGGCGCATCTGGTTATATTGTGTATACAAGTACAGTTCAGCAATGCAGAATTAAAGAGGAAAAAGTTCGCATCCTTATTATTTTCACTGAAAATATTAAGAAAAGTTCTTTGGGAAATGCAAATCAAAACTACCCTAAGATTTCATCTCACCCCAATTAGAATGGCAATTATCAAGAACACAAGCAACAATAGGTGTTGGCGAGGATGTGGTGAAAAAGGAACACTCATACATTGCTGGTGGGGTTGCAAATTAGTGTAGCCACTCTGGAAAGCAGTATGGAGATTCCTCAGAAAGCTTGGAATGGAACCACCATTTGACCCAGCTATCCCACTCCTTGGCCTATACCCAAAGGACTTAAAATCAGCATACTACAGAGATACAGCCACATCAATGTTCATTGCTGCTCAATTCACCATAGCCAGATTGTGGAACCAACCTAGATGCCCTTCAGTTGATGAATGGATAAAGAAACTGTGGGATATATATACAATGGAATATTACTCCGTAATGAAGAATGATAAAATTATGGCATTTGCAGGCAAATGGATGAAATTGGAGAATATCATGCTAAGTGAGATAAGCCAATCTCAAAAAACTAAAGGATGAATGATCTCGCTGATAAGTGGATGAGGACATATAATAGGGGGTGGGAGGGGTTAGCATTAGGTTTAGGGTTAGGTTTAGGGTTAGGGATAAGGAGTATGGTAAGAATGAAGGAAAGAAGGACTGTATAGAGGGAAAAGAGGGGTGGGAGGGGTGGGAGGAAGGGAAAAATAATGAATCAAACATCATTGCCCTATGTAAACATATGATTACAAAAATGGTATGCCTTGACTCCATGTTCAAATACAGAAACAACATGTATCCCATTTGTATACAATAAAAAAAATAAAAATAAATAAATAAAAAATAAATAAAAAATAAAAAAATACAAAATGGAGTTTTATTTATACTTGAACATATAAAAACAGTTTTTAATATGCCAACATAAATGTGTACTATCCATGTTATGAAAAGTACAAACCAAATGGACAGAGGGTTTCACAATGTTTTTTGACACAGGTAAACTAGCCCAGGGGACAAACTGATCAGTTAATGAGACTTTAATTTCAGCCAGACTTCATCAGAATTTCTGAGAGTTTAAAGAAAGCAGTACTGGAGAAGCAGCTCTGTCCAGACATGATTGGCACTGACATGTGACTGTTAAGCACTGTGGGAAACTGCAATGGGCAAAAAAAAATAAAATAATTATTATAAATACCCTGGCAAAAATGGGCTTCCTTAAATTCCCATACAGAACAGAGTAGTTTGTTCTCTCATAACCCCTGTGATGCATCAATTGCCAATTCATTGTATAGAATGATTTACAGATGACAATTATAAGATTGCCTAGAGCAAAGAAGAATAAAGCCCATAAAATGTACTTGATTGTTCTATATGACAGACTACTAGAAAAAAAGTACATAATTTATATGTTACTAAAGCATATTCAAACACTGTTTTTAAAAGGTTCTAGGCTATCTAGAAATACTGATCTGCTTTAAATATTAAGAAAAAAACAAACAGATTCTTTATAAATCTGTAATTTCTAATAGTATATTTTGGATTTTGTCATCAATTTTTCAGAGCACTGTAAAGATGTTAGTGCATATCTTTTCTCCTAAACTAAAAATGAGGATTGTTTACCTTGAAGTGTTTAGAAGAAGTATCTCTTGTAGAGTTGAAAATGCATTTTTAAATTATTTTTATTGGTTCTACTTATTTAGACATGACAGCAGAATGCATTTAGTTCATTTTGCACACATAGTTTTTTTTTAATTTTAAGTGGACCTTTATTTGTTTATATGTGGTGCTGAGAATTGAACCCAGTGCCCCATACATGCTATAGGAGCCCTATACAACTGAGATCTAAACCTCAGCTCCTGAAAAAATATTTCCATTGATAAATAATATCAAACTTAATAGAAAGATGACTCATAAGAAAAAACTTATTGTACAGTTAATTTCTGTATTGCTAGCAACTATGATGATAAATAACAAGATAAAAAGGTATGTTTCAGTGACAAGTGTCAGGTCTGAAGAAAATCCATCATCTATGCTCCCAACTGAACAAGTTGAAGAAAAGTCCTTATGTTAATACCTGACTGTTTGCACCTAGATGTTTTATTGCCTAGGATCATATATGTCAAAATGATTTTCTATACTGTTTTGTAACTTAAATCCTATTTAGTCTACAGTAAGTTTAAATATTAAAGGTCAGCATTAAATATAAAACTAAAAAGCCTGGCACTTGTTAGAAGTACAATAAATATCTGTAGAAAAGTAAATATATTTTTGCACTTTTCAGACTATTTCAGTACATTATTTATATCTGTGCTTTCTTGCTTATCAAGGGCTGTCATTTCAATTGATATCTAGGGGCTACAAATGAGCAGGCAGTTAAAGTTCTGATTACACAAAAGTCACAGCTAATAAGCAGCAACACCTAATTTTAAACTCTGACTAAAATTTATCTGTACTAAGTTGCCCAACTTCTTACTTTGGAAGGGGTTACGGGCTGTCTTAATTACTGGTTCAATTTATTCAGTGTTTTTTGGTATATTCAAGGTTCTTTTTCTTTTCTGGTGCTTTAAAATTTTATTTTTTTCTAAAACATTATCTACTTTACTTGTGTTTTAAAATTATTCACCTATACTTTATAGTCTTGTATTTATGCTCCTAGCCACTATTCCAATTGACTTGGAGTGAACAATGGAAGACAGCAGGCCTTGAATTTTCATTGTTAGGGGTTTTTTAATAATATGTTTGGGGTTTTGTCCATCTTCTTGGTACTTTCAATAGAATACCCTTTCTGGGGCTAGGGTTGTAGCTCAGTGGTAGAGCACTTGCCTAGTATATGTGAGGCACTGGATTTGATTCTCAGCACCACATATAAATAAATGAATAAAATAAAGGTTCATCAATATCTAAAATTATTTTTAAAAATAACTTCATGTACAAACAGAGACAACATGTATCACATTTGTTTACAATAAAAATAAAAATGAATTCCCTTTGGTTTTATTAGTCTTATCTGTTGTCTTAAAGAGATCACTGACTTCTGCCTCTAACTCTTTATTTGGGTACACTCAGTTGTCACAATTCTCAATTAGCCTGGCTTTACTGGCATGGTTCTTAGTCCTTTTTATGGGCTCTTTTCTATAGCTCCCCATTTTTTCTTCACATAATGAGTATTTTATAGAAATGGGAGTAATAAAAGTACAAATAATACTGAATATAAGACTTCCAACAGATGGTCCAGAAAGTAGCTAATGTTGGGAAGATATGTCTGACAGAAGTCCCAAGCAAAGCTGGAACCCAGTGCTCCAGGTCAGAACCCATTTGTTTCTGGACTTTATTCTCTCCATTTCCTGTCCTTCAGCATCTAATCTACAGAGTATGAATTGTCAAATCAACCCTGTAGCATCAGAAGGATGTTTGAGATGGCTGGCTGAGATAACCTGGTGCAACCTTAAGAAACCAATAGGAAAATGCAGTTGATAGAAAAGCAGATCAGTTCCTGACTGAGGACAGTGTGTTGTGTGGGGGAGTGGGGGACAGGAGGGAGGGGAGGGGGATCACAGTCCTTCTTACATTGCAGCATAGGCCAGACTTCTGTCCTCGTCCTACTTTTCTCTGTAGCCATACCTCAACCTGACAACCATTTCCATTTTCGGTGTCCCCAGCCAGTGCTTCTTTTCCAAGAGAGTTACTTTTCTCTGGTGCTCTAAGTCAGTGATAGTAGTGGTGGAAATTGCAAACTAAATTTTTATCAGGCTCTGACACTTACTAGTGTGTGATGTTGGGTAAACTGGACAATATCTCTGTGCCTTAGGTACCTCAACTTTAAAATAGTACTACTGGTAGCATTAAATAAAATATCATGTGTGGTCCAGACTGGCATACAGGAAGCCTTCGATTCACATTAGCTATTGTTACTAAAATATTGCCAGTCTCATAGTCAGTCAGTTTGCCTCTTTCTCATTTTCACTGCTTGCTTATTCCTCAAGCTAAACTCAAGTTCTTCTCAATCTTGCCTCTGAAATGTCTTCAAAATTGATTCCTATATCCACTCTCTTTTCAGTATTTGAAGTAGTGTAATAACTTTCTCCTATCTTCCTGTTCCTTCCACTTTCTATTGAGTTCTTCCTTCACATGGATATCACTCTTGAATGTATAACAACATTTTAAGGTGGAACTCTTCAAGGCCCACACCTCCTTTTCAGAATTCATCTATAACCAGGTCTCTTCCTGAATATGTTTCCCTATCCAAAGTAGGTAGATCTACTAAGTTCTAAAATATGTTTTGCTCTCTATCAAAATCCTGTCCCTTCTCCCAGCCCAGCTCAGGCAGCACTTCTTCCTCAGAATCTGTCCAATCCCTGGATGTAAAGAACCACTCAGCCCCTGCACACTTTGTTTACTCTCCTGCTAATTCACAGGTTGTATATATCTCACAGTCACTGCTTCAGAGCATTGCAGATATTTGCTGGCTTAGATTTGTCAAACTAAAAATTACAGCACACAATCTCAAATGCAAATTTAATTGAGTTCCACTGCTTTCAACATGTATCTGTACCTAATATGTGCATTTCAAATTTGATAAAAATCTATTTAAAAAGTTGGAATGGAACAAACATGTAAGCACAAAATACCAAATTATCCAATGGAAAAAGATATTTCGTTTTATTTGTAAATCTGGATCCTTGACATTCAACAATTAGCACAGTGTCTTTATCTGTGCATCTAACTCTTTATGAAATATTTCTCAGCTCAAAAGCCTACCTCTTCCAGAAAGCCTAGTGCCTTTTCTCCTTATTTGGAATTCTTTAATATCTGCTATAGCCTGCTATAATGATTGTAGATGAATGAACAATTAATGTACATGAATGGTCATGTGCATAAATTCCTCAACTCTGTCAGTTGTCACACTCAGGTTTCCAGCCTACCTTTACAAAGATCACAACAGGAAACCTATCAGCATTACTTAAAATTTTTTGTAGACCAAGTCGGTTTTGTTTCCTTTATGAGTACATTGGTAGCATATGTGAAAGAGATTTGTTATTTTGAAAGGAGTTTACTTTTATAAGTTTAGTGGGGACATAATCATAATCTGAATAGTGAAAATCCATCAATTGCAATGTCTCATTTTGGAAAATCTTCCTCATATTTATTTTTTGTTCATTAATTTAAAAATTCTCTGTTTGGCTATCCTTCTCACTGGAAGAATAATAATATTTTAAAAGGTGCAAAGTTGTTTTCCCATAGTTTCATGATCCATCGAAAAAAAGAGGGCCCAAGTTTATATAACCCATCAGCCGTCCAGACTGGGGGGGCATGACTGCCTTTGAATGTCACCAAGAGAAAATCCAGTATTATTTGGTAAAACTACAATCAAAACTCTCAGGCAAACAGTGTTTTAATGCAGTAATAAAGCCAGGTACAGTGAAACAGGACTAAAATTCTAGTAAATCAGGACTAGGACAAGAGGATCACAAGTTCAAGGCCAGCCTCAGCAATGTAACAAGACACTCTCTCAAAATAAAAAGGGCTGAGGATGCAACTCAGTGGTAGATCACCCCTGGGCCAATCACCAATATCACCCTTACCACACACAGTGCAATGTATTCTGCAGATTTCTAAATGTTAACTAGGAACCATTGGCCTTAAGTGGTTAACAAAGTATCATCCCTGAACCAAGGACATTATTAGGCACTTGAATGAAATGTTTATGCAGATCCTATCAAATATCCAAGAACTCTTCAATCTTCATTTTAATACAAAATCCAGATGATTGGATCCTAATTTTCAGAACCCCTGGGTACGTACATCCCAACTCCCGGAGATCCTGACAATGTGTAGAAAATCCATGGACATGAATAATAATTATTTTGGGGATTACTGGATGAGAAATTTAGCATAATTCCAGTCATTCCCCAAACCTTTTCTAGGATATCACCAAGCCATATTTCAATCATGGACAGAATTCACAGTAAGGTGGGAAAGGAGAGTTCATTCATTGTTTACAAATACTTGCTGAATTCCACAGAAGCTCTGGGTCCTGAACCCAGGAGCTCACTGTAACCACATAAGTCCTTTCTGCTCTACTCATTCCCAGAGTTTTGCTGTTCTAACCTTGAGCCTTTCAGACAATAAGGGCTTTTATCACCATTTTCCAATAAGACCCTAAATCTCATTGTGTACATCATCCTTCTAAACAGAGAATGACTTGGTATGTATAATTTTCATGAAAGATTATGATGCCCAGGCTAAAACTTTTTTAAAGAACTGGATTTGCTCATTGCTAATTTTACTTAAAATTAGTAATTTTTGCTTCTTTGCCTAAGTTAAAGTGGTTAAAAATCAATGTCTTCCTGTGTGTGACTAAAGCTTGATTTTATGTGATGGGAATAAGAGCCAGGGGAAATAAAGAAACCCGATTTCTCCTGGGACATAGTCACATCATGATAGCTCACCCCAAATCCAGTAGTAAGCCAGAAAAGTGAAATAGCAATTAGAATCTCTTTAGCTGATCATTTTCCAATAAAACCCTAAATCTCATTGTTTACATCATACTTCTGGCACAGAGATGGTACTTGGAATGTATAATTTTGACAAGAAAACTGACCAGTTTAAAAGGTAAAAAGAACTGATTTTTTAAACCCTTACCTTTTGTTAACATCTTGTTATGAATTCTTTGGTATCTTTTCATTTAGATAGTCATTGATAATTACTGACAACATCTGTACTGCAGTCAATAAGCTAGATGCTGGGAGACACTTTGGGTAATATGATACAGTTCCAGTCTTGAGGTTCCACAGTCTACTGAAGTTTGCCAGATCAGTAGGCAAAATACTAAGTGCTAAATGGTATGGGAGCCAAAGAAATGGAACCAGTTTGAAATGAACCACACTGGGGACACAGAATGCAGGGTGGATGAAACAACTGTAGATTTCAGTAGGTGGAGTTTGCACTGTCTAACCCTTCTTCATTCCTGTTCCTAGGATCTGTCCTACCTATATTCACATATTAAAACAATAATAATGTGGGTTGATGAGCAACAATGTTTTGGCATCAAATAAAAAATTACCAATATCCACATGATACAAAGTGATACTACTGCAATATTCTAGAATGTAAGTAAATAATAAATAATGCTCTCCTAATCCAGAGAGTTTGGCAAGATAGAGCAACAAAGTCTTCATTATTTTTTAAATTTTTTAGCTTTATAGACTGTGTTTTAATTTATTGTATAGAAATGGTGCACAAATTTTTATTTCTATGATTATACATGATGCATATTCATACCATTCATATTATCATACATGTACATAGTGTAATGTAGTCTGACTCATTCCACCATCTTTCATACCACTGCCCCCTCAACCCTCTCATTTCCCTTTATGTAATGTAATGTTCCTCCATTCTTTTCTCACCTCCCACCACTATTATGTATCATCTTCCACTTTCAGAGAAAACATTCAGCCTTTGGTTTACTGGGATAGGCTTGTTTCACTTAGAATGATTTTCTCCATTTCCATCCATTTATCTGCAAATGCCATAATATTATTCTTTATGGCTGAATAATATTCCATGTTTTCTTTAACCATTCATCTGTTGAATGGCATATAGGTTGGTTCTACAATCTAGCTATTGTGAATTGAGCTCCTATAAACATTGATGTGGCTGCATTACTGTAGTATGCTAATGTGAACTCCTTTGGGTATAAACTGAGGTGTAGGATAGCTGGGTCAAAAAGTGGGTCCATTCTGAGTTTTCTGAGGACTCTCTGTATTGCTTTCCAGAGGAGCTGTAATAATTTGCAACTCCACCAGCAATGTATAAGTGTACTTTTTTCCCCATATCCACGCCAAAATCTATTATTGTTTGTGTTCTTGAAAACAGTAATTCTTATTGGAGTAAGATGAAATTTTACAGATGTTTTAATTTGCACTTGTTTGTTCCTACTTTTACTTTTGAATTTATTTCCAGTAAATTAGTTCATTGTGTAACTGGTTTATTATGTATTTTAAGTTTTACATTTTCCTAAAAATGTCCAGTTTTCATAGTGAAATTAAAATATACAAAATACTTCATGAGCTAATTGTTGCACTTTTGGGCAGCTGACATAAGTACACCATTTCTGTCTCAATAAAAATGTCTACCTCTAAAAGTGTGTGCAGCCCAGTCCCTATGAACACGCTTTGTAAACCAATATGTTTATCAAATATGAGGAAGAATCCACCATCTTAAGCCTCTGAAAGGCTGAGAGAAAGGACATCCTTTAGAAGTTCTGTGTTTACAAATTTATTTCTAAACACTCACCTCAAACAGCGTGTTTGGCCCTTGCAATTTTTAGCAACTTATAAGAAAAAGAGGTATTGATATTGAGTGGAAAACTTAAGTTTGTAGCAACTTCTATTCCAAATATCTCTTCAACTTTCTCCCCCTCCTAAATTAAAGCAAATTTTGTGTTCAGGCAAAATGGGAACCCAGGAAGGGGCTCTTTCTTTCTTTTTTTAATTGTTTCTTATAGTGGATACTCTTAGTTATAAAAACAGAAAGCACATATACGCATTTTAAAATTAAGTGTTCACATCTTCCATTACTGACCAGCCCTTTATATCTTAGAATCTGCTGTTAAAATATTCTGTCACAGCTTATTAAAAAGCTCTGAGCTGGGTTTTCCAGATTTTACCCTGAATGTGGGATTGGTGAAAATTCAGTACCCTGGCAAAGGTGAGGGATATATATGGGGGTGATTCTTGTCAGGTTGGATATAGAGCCTACACTTCTGAGTCTCTCAGGAGAGTGCTGCACTGGCATTCCCTTTCACACAGGCAGCAGGATTCCTGGTCCACAAGCCAGAAAGAGGACAAGAAACAAGTTTCCCTGGCTGGTAAATCTGCAGTGCTCTAAGTAGAGGCACACTCCCAATCCCAGAGTTCAATGAAGGATTCGCAAAGTCTAAAAGATAGTCTTTAGTCTGGCAGGGTGGTGCACATGTCTGTAATCTCAGCAACCTTGGAGGCTGAGGTAGAAGGATCACAAGATTGAGGCCAACCTCTGAGATTTAGCAGGGTCCTAAGCAACTTAGAGAGACCCTGTCTCAATACTACCACTACTACTTGTATGAATAACTCTAATAAAGATAACAATAATAACAATGAACAAGTGATGTAGCTCTCAAGTGCCCTGGGTTCAATGCACAGTAACAAAAATGGGACAGTTTTCAAAAGCACAAAACAGCTACTTTCCCTCAAACAAGATCAGAAATACCCTCCTATTGCTTTCTAATCTTCTATGTGATAATTAAGAGTTAGATTTCAGATTTCCATTGTCCAAAATGGAACTGTCTGAACATAAGCTGCATATCGTTGTCCAAGGGATAAAGACCTCAGAATCCACTACCTTGTGAAACATGTTTGAAATGCCTTCCATAATGTATGCAAATAAACATTGTGATATGACATCATCCATTCCTTTCATGCATCTATGTTCTCCCTAAGTACCCTGTGGCCTTAAAGAGCTGTTGGTTCCTTTTAAAGGAAAGTTCCTATATAACCTGCCCTTAATTATCTATGGAATAGATAGATGAGCTTTTATAACCTATCTCCAAATGCTTGCAGACCCAGGCAGGCAAGGCTGACCAAAGGAAAGTGCTAAAGAAAGAAGCCACAAGCAAATCCCATGCAATCACTTCCTCTACCCAGGAGGGATTGTTTTAGCAAGTGGCCATAGGAAGTTCCTGATCCTTCAGATTGCCAGGGAAAGAAGCACCTGGGCATTCACTTGCAAAGGAAAGGACATTCCTACCAGGATGTCACTTTTTATCTCCACTCAATTTTTGACATTGTTAGTGAGTCAGTTAAAAATCCACATGTTGGCTAAATAAAGTGAGTTGGCCTTGTTCAGATGTGTCCACTCAGACCTTTTTCCACAGCCCTTTGTCAGAATCATGCTCTCCAATGCCTTCTTGTCTACTTCTCCTTCCCTTTGCCCATCAAAATGGCACCTCCTCAAAGGAGACTTTCCTCATCTTCCCTTAATCAGATTAGATTTCACCCCCTGTTTTATCTTTAGGACACAGTATAATAACTTTTTTACCATTGAGCATGTTCTGTCTCATCTTATGGTAATCTGCATATCTTTCTGCTACCTTTCTGTACTCTTTAAAAGGCATCAGCTCATATTTATTCCTACTGTAATATTCAGGCCTTCAATACTTCATGCACAATTCTGGTTGTATTCCATCCCATCCCCTACTCTTCACTCACATCTCTACTTGCAATGCCCAAGTTCAAACTTGAACTCATCATCTTTCTACATCCACTGCTTCTTAAAACTTTTCATCTGCCTATCTAATATACCATTTATCCCCTCCACAAACACAGACTGAGATTACAAATATGTTTCAGGTGCCACAGACAAGGTTAAAAAAAGATGGGATCTCTATGCTCATGGCTCTCTCCACCACCCCATGTCCCAGTTACCATGATGCGTAATGTCATGGCCTCTGCACCTTTCCTAGAATTTATGCTGTGGGGTATCCCCCCATTTCCATTCCTTATGTATTCAGCTCCTATCACTTTATAGAAGGTATCCTACACAGTACCTAACCCTCTCCACCTGCCTCAGGTCCCCACTCCCCATTGGTTCTGCACACTGCCATCAACCTGTCACCTTAAGACAGCATATTCATTCAAAAGTCACAGTTTCAAGAAGGAAAAAATGACAGCATCCTTAGCTTAAGTTCAAGGGTCCCCCTTAATCTAATTTTAGATACTCCCTAACTTCCCTTTGTGAGCATTACTTTGCTTGATGTACCCTGAGCTCATCTAACATACACAGAGAGTCACAGAATTCCAAACTTCCTGTATTTCAACCCTTATCCCACAACTTCCCTGACCACCCAACCCCTAGATCCCTGGGATCCCAACCCTCTCCAAGAGTGACAGTATCCACTTCCATGGTTCTAACTGTACCTCACATGTCAATGACTCCCTTACTCTTCTTCAGCCCCAAACTCTCCTCTCCAGTTACACCTGGATACTTTCACCCAAATGTCCTATAGTCTCCTCAAACTCAACATGGTTCCAAATGAACTCTTAACTCTTTACTTATGAGCTTACTCTGTCCCTTAACCTCTTCATACTCAAATTCTGGATTTCCCCTAACACCAAGTTAGTCCCCATGTCTCATTGATGGCATTCCCTGAGTCCCTCAGATCCATCTCCTCTGACCCTATCCCACATCCTCACTGCCTTTCACCTGGAATATTATGATAACATCCTAAGTAGATCTGGCCTTCTTTTTCCAACCCATGCCTTCAGTGTGATTTCAAAAACAGTGAAGATTTGTGCCCCTTGGATCCTGATTATTGCTTTATCTCCTGCCACTCCCCTTCCCTTTTTATTTATCCTCCCATATTACTGAGTTTCTGCACCTACCCAATGCACAAAGCTCATTCACATCTTTTTGTTTTGCCTCTAGCTGCTCCCTGCCCACAAGCTCTCCTCACCCTGTCTACCAGAAAAATTTCTCCTAATTCTTTGATGCCTAGCCCAGTGCAATCACACCCCCTCCACAAAGTCCTTTCTTTAGCAAACTCCCTTCAGTGAAGTTAATGCCACCTTCTTAGTGTTCCTTGTGTGACTCAGTATGCCTTTGTGTTGCATCTGAGATGTTATATGAAGCAACTTGAGCTGTTATACCTACCAGGGACTGTTTATCCATGTCTTTATAACAGTTCTAAGCACAGCGGCATATACATGATAAGTGCTCAGTTCATACTTGCTGAATTGAGCTGAGGTGATTGTCTGCATGGTGTATTTGATTCTTGCCACATGTTATCTTACATGTATGTGCCCTGTTGCTATGGATAGGTCCTAAGGTCATAAAAACAAACACTTGTCCTTCTGGTGTCTTTTCATTTTCTGTACATATAATAGATACTGGAATATTACAATCCTTGAAGGCTACATCCCTTTCCTATTTTCACCTAACAAGTTAGTATAGAACATGTGTAATTAACAAGTCTGAATAATGCCAAATTACTGAGCAAACTGACCTAAAGTCTGCTTCTATATTACTCTCACCCCACTAACATTCAATAGATCCAATATTCAAAACCTTTGTTCGATTTTTATTTTCTAGTGTATCAAAATTTATTGTGAGTCAAGCACATGTTGTACAAATACATTACCATTGACTCTGGAGACTGAGGCAGGAGGAATGTGAGTTCAATGCCTGCCTCAGCAATGTAGCAAGACACTTTCTCTAAATAAAATATAAAAATGGCCTGGGGATGTGGATCAGGGTTAAGTGCCCCTGAGTTAAATCCCTGGTACCAAAAATTAATATTTACTTTTGACTACTTCTAGGCCATGACTACTCTGACCCTAATTTATTTATTTTGTTTCTCCAAATCCCAGTATTAAACAATACATAACATGGGGAGACTGCAGAAAAAAACATGGTCCCTCTGAAGCACAATGTTAGCCAAAAGGGGCAGAGTCTTGTAAATGACATTTGGCCCAAAAATGTGAATTTCTCTCCAAGGAAATATCATGGCATTATAATATGTACATATCAGTCTCTTCATTGATTTACAGCATCTACCACAGTGCCTAGTACACATTTCCATTCTCTGATCCCTTTTCTTTAGTAATATATATTAACATAAGGGGGATGTCTTCATTTGGAATAATAAGAGCTTCAATGTTGTTAATTGGTATTTTCTCACAAATTCAATAATTTTATCATTTTTTGTATTATTGAACATTAACACATATTAAAAACAAAGTCATAAATTATAAATATAACTGGATTAAATATTTAACATCAGAAATAAAAATTAATAACTTACCTAGAATAGACTGAAAGAATAATTATCTTTTGATCCTATTCCCATATTTTATAAACATGCTAACAAAAATTAGAAAATTCTTGAAATTATTTACAACACCTGTAAAAAGAAACAAGAATGTGTTATAAAAGGTAGATAAAGCATTTTTATATTACATTAATGTTTTGGAAACAAAAGAAAGCAAGCTTCTTGCCACTCTTTTTCACTTTAATGAACTCTCTCCAGGAAATAACATTTTCTGTTCTATAAATATGAGCAAGAGATAATATATATATATATATAAACAATATTAATTTTCTATATTTATGTCATAAGGATCACCTTTTAATATAAAAAGTGATGACAAAAATGAATAATCTGGTCTCATTTCAATTTATTGGTATATGATCACATATGTATTCAAAAATGATTTCAAAATACATACTTTATGTAGAATAACCAATACAAATATGAAAACCAATGGGTACTCATGGGTGTGTGTATAAAATTTATCTGCCTTAGCCTTAAGGAAAAATTTTCACCCACTAGTGCAGCAACTTATAATCTATGCATCTGGATTGCCTTTCCTTTGGTGGCACATGCTCAAATACTGAATGCTAACATTTTTTTTTTTGTAAACAAATGAGATACAAGTTGTTTCTCTGTTTGTGCATGGAGTCAAGGAATACCATTGGTGTAATCATAAATTTACATAGAGTAATGTTGTTTGATTCATTCTGTTATTCTTTTTTCCTTCCCCATCCCTCCCACCCCTCTTTTCTCTCTATACAGTCCTTCCTTCCTCCATTCTTGCTACCCTCCTTAACCCTAACCCTAACCCTAATGCTAACCCCTCCCAGTCCCCATTATTTGTCATCATCCGCTTATCAGCGAGATCATACGTCCTTTAGTTTTTGAGATTGGCTTATCTCACTTAGCATGATATTCTCCAATTTCATCCATTTGCCTGCAAATGCCATAATTTTATCATTATTTAAGGTGGAGTAATATTCAATTGTATATATATATATATATATATATATATATATATATATATATATATACCAGAGTTTCTTTATCCATTCATCAATTGAAGGACATCTAGGTTGGTTCCACAATCTGGCTATGTTGAGCAGCAATGAAAATTGATGTGGCTGTATCTCTGTAGTATGCTGATTCTAAGTCCTTTGCGTATAGGCCAAGGAGTGGGACAGCTGGATCAAATGGTGGTTCCATTCCAAGCTTTCTGAGGAATCTCCATACTGCTTTCCAGAGTGGCTGCACTAATTTGCAATCCCACCAGCAATGTATGAGTGTACCTTTTTCCCCACATCCTCGCCAACACCTATTGTTGCTTGTGTTCTTGAAAATTGCCATTCTAATTGGGGTGAGATGGAATCTTAGGGTAGTTTTGATTTGCATTTCTCTTATTACTAGAGATGTTGAACATTTTGTATGTATCTGTTGATTGCTTGTACATCTTCTTCTGTGAAGTGTCTGTTCATTTCCTTATCCCATGGTTGATTGGATTATTTGTATTCTTGGTGTAGAATTATTTGAGTTCTTTATAGATTCTGGAAATTAGCGCTCTATCTGAAGTATGAGTGGCAATGATATTCTCCCACTGTGTAGGCTCTCCCTTCACATTACTGATATTTTCCTTTGCTGAGAGAAAGCTTTTTAGTTTGAATCTATCCCAGTTGTTGATTCTTGCTTTTATTTCTTGTGCTATGGGAGTCCTTTTAAGGAAGTCTGATCCTAAGCCAACAAGCTGAAGATTTGGATCTACTTTTCTTCTATAGGATGCAGGGTCTCTGGTCTGATTCCAAGGTCCTTGATCCACTTTGAGTTGAGTTTTGTGCAGGGTGAGAGATAGGGTTTTAATTTCATTCTGTTGCATATGGTTTTCCAGTTTTCCCAGCACCATTTGTTGAAGAGGCTATCTTTTCTCCATTGCATATTTTTGGCCCCTTTGTCTAGTATGAGAAAATTGTATTTATTTGGGTTTGTGTCCATGTCCTCTATTCTGTACCATTGATCTACCTGGCTATTTTGGTACCAATACCATGCTATTTTTGTTGCTATTGCTTTGTAGTAGAGTTGAAGATCTGGTATTGTGATACCCCCTGCTTCGCTCTTTCTACTGAGGATTGCTTAGCTATTCTGGGTTTTTTATTCTTCCAGATGAATTTCATAATTGATTGCTGTATTTCTGTAAGGTACATCATTGGGATTTTAATTGTAATTGCATTGAATCTGTATAGCACTTTAGGTAGTATGGCCATTTTGACATTTTTAATTCTGCCTATCCATGAACATGGGAGATCTTTCCATTCTTTAAAGTTTTCTTTAATTTCTTTCTTTAGTGTTCTGTATTTCTCAATGTAGAAGTCTTTCACCTCCTTTGTGAGATTGATTCCCAAGTATTTTATTTTTTTTTCAATTCTATTGTGAATGGGGTAGTTTTCCTAACTTCTCTTTATGAAGATTCATCACTTATATATAAAAATGCATTGGATTTTGATCAAATACATTGATCTTGTAACCTGCTACTGTACTGAATTCACTTATGAGTTCTAAAAGTTTTCTGTGGAATTTTCAGGTTCCTCTAAATATATCATGTCATCAGCGAACAGGGATAGTTTTGTTCACCTGTGCTGTGCTGCCTTCTCACTACCAGCTACTGGTATGTTGAGTATTTACAGACCACCATATAGTGTTGTGAGCAAATTCCTATTTGACTGAAAATTATTTTGATCCTCTTCCCACTCTGCTGCAAGCATATAAACATGTCTTTTTCTCATTCATATTTCACTTCCCCATGGCCTCTGTCTTTATCTATGTAGTTCCCACACATTTGTTTCTATAAGGTCATCAAAACATTTATGGGTGGTAAAATTTTGTTTATTCATAAAAGTATAAAGAGACAGCACATCCTTGGAGGTGGGGAGAATCATGGGTCAGGCATGGTAGCCCACCTCTGTGATCCCAGTCACACACAAGGAGAAGCAGGAGCATCACAAATTTGAATCCAGTCTAGGCAATGTAGTTATATCCTATCTCATAATAAAGCATTCTGAGGAGCAGCTCAGTGCAGAGCACTTGCCTAGGGTGTTGAAACCTGGTTTCAATTCCCCCTCAACCCTGCTTTAAAAAATAATAAAAGATTGTCGAAGCTCTATACTTCAATTTCCTATTTTATTTTATTTTATTTTATTTTATTTTATTTTATTTTTTTTGCGGTGCTGGGGATTGAACCCAGGGCCTTGTACTTACAAGGCAAGCACTTTACCAACTGAGCCTGAAAAGGAATATGTTGCAAATTATCAGAGTTAGAAAAGTCTGAATTTTAAAAGACTCATAAAAAGTAAAAGTTCTAATCAAATTTTAAATTATCAAGAAAAATTCTTTAAATATATGGAAAAGTCTGGAAGGTAATATACTGAAATCCCATATATTAATTACTCAGATTAAATAAGTACATGTCATGATCAATCTTGTTTTAATTAGAATTTTATCCAGTATTTATTTGTATTCTAAAAGAAAAACACTGCTTAAAATTCACAAAGAGTAACAGTATTTTATCTTCTAGAATGTAAGGCTCCTTGAACTTGGGCTCCTCCTGTCTCAGCCTCGCTTGGGGCTGGAGTGAAAGGCATGGCCAGGAGGATGAGTCACAGCAGCAGGTTTTGGGTCAGGTTCAGCCCTGGTGTGTTGGGTTCCTGTGGAGGCACCACAGGTTGCCTTTTGTGCACCCCTTGCTGCCAGTGTCTGGCCTCTTGTCTGGCATAGTGGTGAAGCCTGGTGGACTCAGGACAGCTTCCCCAAGGAAGTTGTTCACCAACAAGGACCACTGCCTGCACATGTCCCCACCTCTTCAGGAAGGAAACCTCCAGACTGAGGGGCATCGCCAAGGCAAGTAGTGGCTTTATTTTTAATGCAGTTTATTAAATCAAATTTGAAATGGCACATAAGATGATTTGAAGAGAACTTTGTGTTTGACCAAATTTTGACATCTAATTCAGGACAACAGGCTGAGAATTCTTTAAAAAGTCATCATTGGGCAGGTTGCCTGTAATCCCTGAGTCCAGGGGGGCTGAGGCATTAGCATACAAGTTTGAGAATAGCCTCTGAAATTTCAAGACTTTGTCACAAAATAAAATAAAAATAGGGCTGTTACTTAGATATGAGAATCCCTGACTTCAATTCTCAGCATGAGTCAACTAATTAAATAAATAAAATGAAAATAATTCCAGAGAAGAACCTCCTGGAGTTGAATTGGTGGCAGTGCTGGCAAACAGAGGATGCTGAGCCCACAGGTGGTTGCAGAACTCCCATCCCAGCTGGGCCTCAAGGATCTGTGACAGTAGAGGCAGGGAGCCCAGACCTTGGACAGACCTGGTGGATGCAGGACCACTTGAGAAGCCTCACCCAATTCTGGCAATGTAAAGGGGTTTCCCTGCTGGAAGGAAGAGGCTGGTGCCCAGGGTACTTATTCATTCTCTTAGTTGAAGACAGCAGCTTGTGATATACACACTCAGGGGCAGTATCCACACTCTGGCTTTTGCAGAAGGACCAGACACCCAAGTAATTCCAAAGTGTGGTCTCCTGCTAGGGCTGCCCTTGATCACCATTGGGAGAGGAAAGAATGGGATTAGGGCAGGTGGAATCCCTGTGTAACCAAGGAGTTGTTCCTGGCTCAAGACCAGGATGCTCATGAGGAAGCAGTCCCTGGGAGTCATATGGACAGGCCAAGAACAGCAGTACTGTCCATCAGGTCTAGAGGGAATGTGCTGCAGAATGAGTTGAATGAGTTGTGGGTAGCCTCAGGACTCTGAAGACATACAAGAATAGCCTGAAAGCTGAATGACTTAAACCAGAATCCAGGTGGAACAACAGGACAATATTTGCATGAAGGAAACAGAACTGCAGGCATTTGTATTCTTTGGGTTCAGAAGAGAAAAGGAGGTGTGCATTCATGACTGCACTTTTGGCAAGTTATCTGTCCATAAGATTGACAAACCCCCACTGCTCCTGGTGATGGACCCCAGAAAGGGAAGGAAGGGAGGGAAGAGATGAGTGGTCTTGGTGACTTCTGGGATCTCAGAGGCAGTACACTGTGGTTTGGGTGTGGTTGGGGTGCCCAGCAGAGTCCACTGTAAGTTAAGACTTGTTCCATAGTTTTGCACCATGTAAACATGGGCTATCTTTAGAGCTGGACCAAGTTGACAGTCCCAGTGTCAGTGCAGTGTCCCAAAGAATGGAGTGCTCTGGAAAAATGGGTTGTGCTCAGGTAGAGTTGTCACAGAGGGTAGATCTTGCCTCCCCCACCTGGAGATGGGATGTTGCTCCACACACCCTGCTGTTGTGGTGCACATGGACAGGTCATAAGGCCCTCATCCCAACTGGCCTGAAGCAGGTTCCATGGATTAGACATGCCAAACCTGAGGGAAATCAACTTTTCTCCATAGAGTCAGCTTCCTTGGGTATTTCCTTGCAGAGATGCAAGACTGATGAATAGGCACCTGACCTTCCTGCTCAATTCTGCAGTCCCATGGTCCATGGTCATGGCACTGGCAGCCTTGGTGTCTAGACAGGGCCCCTATATGGGTCCTGAAAATTCCCTCTGGTTGTGTTGCACATGGAAAAATTTGTGATCCTTGGGCCTGGCTGATTACAACACTGATGCCTCCCAGAGGGCTCTACCCCCTGAAAAATATCCCACTCAGTGTTTCTTAGCATTAGATATTAAACATGGAGGAGCGTTCACCAAGAATTGGGCCACACAGTTCCTCCCAATACATACATCCTTCTTGAACATGTTGAATGAATTTTTTCCCTTTCAGTATCCTCCAAATTCCAATATGGGGGCTGGCTCTGGGAGGGAAGGAATCAGGCCACACACATGTTGCCCCACCTCCAAGCATCTGCCTGTGCTGAGGGGCCTTCTCACAACTGCCTCTCTGGTAGACCTAACACAAAGTTTTCCATAGAGGGTCCTGTGTGAGCACCTGTAGGGGGATGTGGGAGGAAAGAGCCCTGTCAATGTACCCAAGGACAACAAGAAATCTTTCAAGCTGGCAGAGCTGGGTTGGAAGCCTCCAGCTAGGGCACCTGATGTCAGGAGCCTACTTGGTGGTGTATTTTAAGACAGAGGGTCACATGAGGGTGCAGAACCCAGACAGAAAATTATTTCTGATCTACTAGCATTGTTCCCCTGCTTCCAAGGGGACCCACCATTGGGAGATCCTGAGGAATCCCACATCAGAGGACCCTCACTGAATATGCTGCACCTGTCTCAACTCTGAGGCCCAAGACCAATGTGGGGACTATTGTGTGAAAAGGCTGACAAAGCATCCCCACTGTGGAGCTCCCTGAGGTGGAGGCTGAAGGTGAGGTGCAGCCACATGAGCACCTAGATCCCTACTAGTGTTAGGCAGCTCTTCAGGGCACTGTGATCAGCTGTCAAAGTGGGGCCAACCTGAATTCAGCCTCAGCACACAAGTAAGCATTACTCTCTGTGACCTTTGACCAACTGTGCTTCCTGGCTGGCTTCAGTTTGGGTCTGACTTACACCATCCCTGATGCCAGAGCCTTGTGAAAGAAGGTCTCCTGTTAAACAAGAAGGGCTATGAGACTGGACTGACAGGGTGCTGCACTTTTGATGATGACCACTCAGGAGGCTGAAGCAGGAGTATCAAGTTTGAAGCCACCCTGAGAATCTTAGAGAGACCACATCTGAAAATAAGACACAGAGTGCTAGAGGTTGATGAGAAGAAGAGCACACTTGGTGCCACCCCTACTGCCATCCCCACCCTGACAAGGGATAGAAACTGAAGGGGAGAGGGACTTAGAGCAGGCCAGGCTGAGGCTGCACCTGGGACTTGAGAACAACAAGAACTTTGTGCTTGAAAATTTGGGGTTTGTGAACACTCTAATCATCACCAGGCTCCCAACTGTTTTTGGTAAATCCCTGAAACACTGAGGAAGGAGGAACGGGAAGTGAGGAGAAGACAGCACCTGAGCCCCTCTGCACCAGTCATCCTCTACAGTTTGTGATGCCCTGCCCAGCCTCTCTTCATAACTCCCATACAATTTGTGATATAATGGCCTAGGGGGAGGGGCAGGCTAAGCTATTTTTGCTACCAACCTGTCAGTGAGGACCTCACAGGAGCCTGTGTGACTCCTGCTGTCAGGGTCTGAAAGGTGTGAAAATGGGTTTGAGCAACTGAAACAAAAATGAGCAAGTTGGTTTCCAGGCAGCTCCCAAGCAGGGAATGGCATGGGTGGAAACATGGGGTGCCTCACTGAGAACTCACCAGGAGTTTGAAGAATGCAGATAATTAAGTTAAATGTGGACCCCTCTGAACAAGTCCCCTGGTTTTGCACTGCCTGCGTACCACAAAGCCCACCTGTTCCAGGGCTCATCACATTTTGTGAGCAGCAGTCAGAAGTGGCCTTTGACAGTAATGGTGAGCCTCACATTTCCTTCACTCCTATTGTCTGAGCTCCATGTGGGGCTGATCCATGCCAGCACCCAAGGCTGCCCTGTGTGGTCTCAGAACTGATGAGCAGGATCTGCAAGACTTGTGCATAAACTTGCAGGGCCCATGGTTGCTGCCCAGGGTGCTGAGTCAAGTTGTCCCAGGTACTTTGCTCCCCAACTCAGGCAGCACCATCACGCTTGGCTCTGACTGTAGCCACATGTCCCTGGTTGTTCGTGATTTCAAATCCCAGCTAAATGGTTCTTCATTTCCTGAGTATCCTCACTTCTCCTTCCATTTGAAATTTTATAAAATGGAGTTCTTGTCTATCTGCATCCATGTCCACGTTTCAGTTAGCTGTGCACATGTGGGATGCCCTTAAATGTTCACTACAGTTGAGGCATTACAGGGAGCCCAGGGAAGATGAGTATCCAGCGGAGCCACCCTCTGTGGTTGGCAAAAGACTACCATTCATACTATCTCCACTCTTAAAGTGAGGACACTGAGATCCCAGGAGGCCAGATAAGAGTCACCAGCAGTGGAAACAGAGCTGATTAGAACTGTGGCCCTGGGCTACTCTGTTCTTATCCAATCATTGCTCATAAGTCCCCTAACTGAACTTTCTGGAAGGGATTTTTATAGTAGGCACAAGTCTCAGAGGATGCTGAATTGACTGCACTATCGTCTAATGATCCTGCCTTTGCCTGGAGAACACTGTCATCCACCTTGATCCACATGGTCTGCCATCCATAGCTGTACCCCTGGGCCCTCATTTGAGTACTCCATTATTGCAGGAGTGCTCTTTGCTGTTTCTGTCCTCAGTGTGATTGTGAACTTAACCTTCCCTGTCTGCTTCTCCTAAAGAGAATGATTGCTGTATAATAAAGCAGATGAACTGTCTCTTCCCTCTATGTTCTCAAGAAGGGATTGACAGGAGGTAGACTGCTGCCTTCCTCAGTGGGAAATTCAGGTGACCACCACTGTTCTCAGCAGTCATGTGGCTCCTGGATGACAGCAACAAAGTTGGTGTGAAATTCCCTCCCAAGCTGGCCCTGCTTGGTGCAGGTATGGAGGCAGCAGACCCTGCTGTAAGTCAGACTCCATGATCATGTGCAATTAGGGGGAGTGGGTGCCAGGCTGCTAAGATAAGCCCCGCTTTTGCTAAAGTGAATCCATCTCTGTCAGTGAGCTGGACCAGGGAGGAGGCCGGATCTGCAGTTATCTTTCTGACTTCATGGTGATTTAAGCTTCTATTTTCATTATCATAATTTGTCAAAACACTTAAAATATGTTTTTTCCCCTAATTCAATTGCAGTTCTACAACAGGACATCTACATCTGAATGAATCTTGGATGGGATTAACCACAATTCTGATGCCTTTGTAGATGTTGTTGGGATTCTTGGATTAAACCCTGGGCATTCTCTTCCCATGCAGGGACTGAGTGCCACATCTATTTCCTACCACTCCAACACATGACACGGTTCTGTTGGAATAGAGGATCTGATATTTGACACTGTTTTGTGGAAAGATCTTCCTCCCTCTTGGGGGCCATAGGTGTTGTATGTCTCCATGTGTAGTTGCTTTTAATACTAATAATCAATACATCCTTAGATTCAGATTATAGAGAATACTGGGGATATTTCATGGTGCTGGGACACAAAACAACATATATTAAAGTTTAATATTAATACTTAGATGAAATCATAAATAAGCAATTATGATTTGCTCAATTTTGTAAGGAGCCTGCAATTTCTTTTAATATAAAAATGATCTAAATGTTATATATATATATATGTATATGAGAATGTATTCCTCTGAACTTTGATGTGGTGTTTGGTCTTCATTGCTCTCTTAGGGTTTATGATTAAGTTTAAGAATATTTTTCCCAATTAATAAAAAATAAATAGATTAAACATAAGTACAATTGTATTTTTCCTATGTCTAGTTCTTTAAAGATCAAAATAGTTTTAGTCTGCCATTGAGTACATAAAATAGAATAAATATTAACTATAAGCTGATTCCTCTATTCTCTACTAGTAATAACAAAAACTTTCCACTGTTAAAAGCTAACATTAGAGTTCTTGGAAAGGGTAACTTCTATAGAAACTTAATGACAAATTCTTTCAGGGAAATTAAAACTACATGGAGCATGGTGCACTCTACTTTGTTGGGAACTGGGTTTTGTTTTTTGTTTTTTATTTAAGCTATCATACAGTAAGAACATGTTTCTTGAATAGATAATTAATTATACTCTTGAAGATTTTTTACTTAACATTTCATTGTATTAACCATGAAGTGATGCAATCAATACCAAAGAAAAAACATACAAAAAGATTCTGTGAACAATAAAGATTCAGATTCAGCCATGGAACACTTGGTGTCTCTCTATGCTGTTTCTCCACTGTGCCAATGCCTCCCATCCACCTAGGACACCCAAACACTGCTAGAAATGGACCCTGGCAGTTGAGAATTTGGATTATAGTACCCAGGGTTACTGCAGAGCCTTTTTCACCTGAAAGCCAAGATCTGGCCAAGCCGAATAATCCCCAAGTTTCAGCACTGCTTTCCAGAGTCAAGGAATCCCCAGGCTGCAGCAGCAGTCCTACTCCCATGTATCTCCCTCAGGGCAGGTCTGTGGAGCCCAGGGCTTGATTGTGACATCCTGAGCCCAGTGACCCAAACCAATCCTCCCCAGGAAGCACTGGAGCAAAAGGCTCCCAGTTACATTTCAGCCTTCCACTGGAGACACAGAAATGTAGCAATGAGTTATGTGGTCACTGTCACGGAAGAGCCACACACAAATGCACAAACACACACTTGTGTGCACACACATCTTGCCATTGCTTGTGTGGTAGATCATTCACTCATTTTCTGTTTTCCTTCCTTCTTTCTTTACTTCCTTCCTTCTTTCTTCTTTCTTTTTGGTATCAGGGACAGAACCCAGAGGCATTTTACCACTGGGCCATGTCCCCAGCCCTTTTTATTTTTTGAAACAGAGTCCAACTAAGTTGCTTAGGGACTGGCTAAATTGCTGAAACTGGCGTGGAACCTGGAATCCTCTTACCTCAACCTCCCAAGTCATGGGACATCGATATATATTCTATGAGCATTTCCAGAGGTCCTGTCAGGCACTGAGTTTCTGCCATAGGAAATGGAGATGAACAGGAGAAGCCTGAGTACCAGATGCTCCTCATCTCTTGAGCACAGCTGGGGAGATGCAAACTGAGTGTGGGGAACACCCCCAAACCTGGCTTGGCACAGAGTCCCATGCCCACTTGTCCCTCCCTGCTGGACACTGAGGATCATGCTCCCTGCACACAGTAGGGCCAGCAGCACAGTCTTCTTGCCACAGCCCTCCTCCTCCTCTCCTCCCTTCTTGAAAGTTCTGGGTTGCCCAGACCCCTTGCTGGACAGTCTTTCCTGCAGCTTGTTTTAATCACTTTTTGAGTTAAAAGTCAATATTTAATTAACTAAGTAATTACATTCAGCTTACATTTGAATCTGGGTATTTGCTCATCTGTGCTTGCTGGGACACCATCCTCCTCACCCTAACATCTGTCCCTTGCCCCTTTACTACAGTGCTCCCCAGGCAGCTCTGAAACCAAGTCTCTGGGAGTGATGGGGAGCAGTTGAGCCTAGCTTTCCCTGGAGGACAACCCCGAATTTGTCCTCCCTCTGAACCGTTCCTGCAGTTAGCAGTGAAGAGGGTTCCTCCTTGCGACCCCACCTCCCCACACACAAGGAGAAGCTTAATTAAACTCATCCATTGAAGACAGAAAGGGGGGGTCCCATAAGCCTGGCTGGTCCAATTGTGGAGGAGGAAAACTCAGGACATTCTGCCCCCTCAAATTTAGTGCTGAACAGGACAGCTCAGGGGTGGTGCATCTTGACTGAAGGTCCATGGCCCTCTGCATGAGAGGGTGCTGACTTCCCCAGCCAGTGTTTGTATGCCAATGAGCAGAATCTCCCACAGATCTCACAGAGAATGCTGACCTGTCCCCACCCAGGACCCAGCAGCAGCTCACAGAGGTCTTTCTCTGGGACACCAACACACCTGGCACCCCCTGTCCCCCAGCAAATGGCAGAAGCTCATTTTCATCAGGTTTCTCCCAGCCCTCCACCTGGAAGTAGAAGGTGAACCTGGCCCAAGGTCTTTTACTCCTCCACCCAGGGCAGGACATCAGCCTGAGTTCACCCACTAGCCATGGAAGGAGGCCAAGCAGGAACTCCCAGCGAGAGTAGAAAGACCATACTTTGTCTCTGTCTACAAAAACCTTCCTGGGAATTTAATAGACATTGAATTAAACAAGGATTATCCAGGAAAAGACTGAAAATTTCACTATGTTGAGGTTTCCAAGACACAGACACTGTCTTTCCAATTCTTTTGTTTTTTTCAATCAATATTTTCTAGTTTTTGGCATATAGAGCATGTCTGTATGTTGCTAATTTTATACCTGAGTATTTCATTTTCTTTGTAGTAGTTATAAGTGGTATTGCACTTTAATTTTGTTTCCATTTGTTCATTGTTAGCATGTAGAAATGCAATGAATTTTATGTATTGATCTTGTATCAAATGAACTTTTTGAAATCACTAATTAGTTCAAAGAATTTTCATTTGTTTTGGTTTGTTTGTTTTTTGGAGATTATCTCTGCAGGCAATCATGTCATCTGAAAACTGAGATTTTTCTTTTTTCTTTATTTATGCCTTGTATTTTTTTTTGTCTTATTACACTGTCAAGAACTTCCAGTACTGTGTTGCATAAAAGGAAGGACTGAAGAAGGACTTGGTGTCATGCTCTTGCTGTCAGGGGAAACGTACAGTCCTTCACCCTTAAGGATGGTATTAGCTGTAGGGTTTTGTTGATGCTGTTTGTGAGATTTTTGGGTTTTTTTGCACCTGTTGGTATTGGTGTATTACACAGATTGCTTTTTTTTAATATTAGCTACCTTGCATACCTAGAATAAATTGCACATGTTGCATAAGTCATTTTCCACCTGGTTGGATCCAATCTACTAATATTTGAAGATATTTTTTCTAAGTTCCTGAAAGATATTAGTCTGTAATTTTTTATTCATGTGCTATTGTCTGATTTTGATGTCTAGGAGGCACTTCTCATAAAATGAGCTGGGAAGGACTCCATCTTTGTGTTCTGGAATAGATGGAATGAAATTGGTGCTAATGTCTTTTCTATGATGAATAAAGTTCTCCAGTGAAGCCATCTGGACCCAGAGATATTTTTACAGAGCTTGTAGAGTTACTCACTTTCTTTCATCTCAATTGAGTGTGGTAGTTTGTGGTTTTCAAAGAAGTACCCACTTCTTCCAAGGTGTACTCCAAGTATTAGTTGGGCTTTGTTCCTTTCTGTGGTGGTGGAATGCTCAGGAATACCCCTGGTTTGCTCCTGGTGATGGTGGCGCATTTCTTCCCTCTTTATCTTCTTTGATCCTCTTGTTATAAGTTCATTTCCATTTGGTTTGTGTATTTTAAAAATGTCCTTGGGGACTTCCTCTTTTTCTCATGGATAATATAGAATCGTTCTGCTTCATATTAACATTTGAAGATTTTCCTGTGGTCCTGTTGTTTACTCCTGGTTCATTTCATCATGGAAAGAGAACATTCATTCTCATTGCAACTTTGATTCTTCTGAGTTGTTGAGGCTTCCTTTGTGAACCAAGAGATGGTCTCTCTTGGCAAACACTCCATGTGAACCTGGCAAAAATGTGTGGTCTATGGTCATTGCACAAAGCAGCCTGTGCATATCAATCAGATCATGCCAATTATGGGATTGTTCATTTTCACTTTGACCTTACTGTCTCCTGCCTGTTAGATCTGGTTTCTTGACAGGTCAGTTAGTGATACGAAGTGTCCAATGCCAATATCTTTAGTGTTGGAATCTCCAATTCTGATCATAGGTGTATTCTTTCTCTGTTCAAATGGGTCATCTTTTGTCCTTGTGGTTTGAAGCTCAGTCATCATGGGGGAGATGTGCTTCCCTTACTGGATCATGTCCTCCACTGATCCCAGTCATTTTATTTGCTGTAAAATCCACTAATCCTGCACTAATCTGGCCACTGCTGTGTTACTAAATTCATGACATGACACAGTGTGCCCTCCTTTATTGCCATCCCCCAGTTCACTGTGTGTGAGCTTCTCCTATACAGCATGTAATAGGCTGGTGGTTTATAATCAGCTCTGTCATTGTCTATTTCAAATGTTATATTTAGATTATTGACATTTTGACTAAGTATTGCTATGTTAGGGTTTAGGGCAGTTGTTCTATTATTTATATTCTATTTTTCCCCTCTGGGTTCTTGTGATTCCACTTTGACTTTCTGGATCTGTAGCTTGCATACTCTTCTCAGCACTGCCTGGGTGCCACTGTGTGCATTCCCAGGCTGCCACATCATGCTGTCATCAGTGTTTCATCACTGAGATAAAGCACTGAGGCCTCCACTGAGGCCACTACCCTGCCCACTCCTGAAATGGAGTTGTCTTAAACTTGCTTTGCACACATTGAGCATCATATACTATTTGTGCTTCGGCTGTCTCATATCACTTAAGAAACTGAATAGTGAGGAAGAGTTTATTCTATTTACACCCTTTTTGTTACCCATTTAAAAATTCTTTCATTTCTGTAATTTCAAGAGCACCTGTTTCTTTCTGCCTCCATAGTTATTTTGGAAGTGAGTTCCTGATGGATAACATATAATTTAATATGCTCTGCCAATCTCTGTGTTTTTATTGGTGTATTTAGACCATTAAAATTTAATGTAATTGATTACCAGGATTAAAGTTTATCATTTCATGGGGTATTTTGGGGACCTGTTTCTTCTGTTTTTAATTTTTACCTTTAGGATTTTTGTTTGTTTGGTTGGTGTTTTTGGTCTTCCTGTGAGTTCCTTGGAACTTATCTAGAGTTATGCTTTGACACATCTGTGTGTTTTCCAGTGCATCTCCCTGTGCTGTTTCTCAGTTGCTGTTCTATGTAATCCCATCTACTCATGTCTCACCCCACTGTTTTGAGTGAGTTGCAGAGCTCTAACCTCCAACTGTATCCAGGATGCTGCCCCCCTGGACCTGGGAAAGTCACCTAAGCCTTCTGTGTCTCACAACCCTCTTGTATGTGACAGGGTCAGTAATGGCACTGGCTTCCTTGGGCCTTTGCAATGAATAATGGATTTGCTGCCTAGGAAGCTCCTAGGACAGTGCCTGACACACAACAAGCCCTGGATAGTCAGCACTTGCCCATGCACAGGCGAAACATGGCAGGGTCAGGCCCTGCGGGAGTCTGACTGCTCTGCTCCCTCTCTGGACAAGAAAGCCAGGGTTCCCATCTCCAGCCAAAGTGCATAGTCATGTGGAGGTGTCCTATACATTGCAGGATGCTTAATAGTATCCCTTGTCCCTCCCTCTAGGTACCAGTCCCCTCCCCCAACCAAAACATTGAAAGATCTGATTCAAAATGTCAATAGCAACCAGGTTGAAAGACCCTGGCACAGGGATGGTGTAGATCTAAGAAAGTCCCCAATGTGGTTAATGGCAGCTACCATGTGCTGTGTGCTATGCAAGGTGTTGGGGACCATGCTGTGACCAACACAAACACTATCTCTAACTGTAGGAAGCACTCCAGTATTGACACCAGGTAATAAGTTGAGTGCAGCAGTAAGTGAAGCAGGAGACAAAATCCAGTGAGTGCCTAGGTGTTCCTACTGCTTAGGTAGTGCCCAGGACAGGCCTCAGAGCAGGTGGCATTTATGCTTAGACTTTACAGAGAAGAATGACTCCATAATACAATCTCTGATAAAAAAACTTATAGTCCCATAGTCAAAAAAGAGTCAGAGCAAAGGCCCTGGGGCAGAAGTGAGTCCAGTAATAGAAAGAGCCCTGTGGTGGGGCTGGATAGGGGAAGCAGGAGAGGTGGACCAGGGCTAGGTTACACTGCTTCAGGAGTTTGCTCTTATTCTTTAAGCCATGAGAGGGGGGTGAGGGTTGGGTGGTGAGTTGGGGAATTGGGGTATGAAGTGCTCTCACCAGTTGAGACTTGTGCCTTGAATGTCCATGACCTGGAAGTGAGGCCCCTCTGATTTGGGACCCCTTCAACTCTGCTGCTCTCATGCTATTCCAGTCCATGCTGAGTGGTCCCACTTTAGAAAGACCCTTCCAGCTGTCCTAGGGAGCATTTGGGATGCTGCAGGGTTGGGAGAAGGTGGGGAGACCACCAGCTACATCTCAGTCACCAAGAGAGAGGATGCAGGCAGCATCCAGGAAAACTTGCTGTGTGCACAAGCTGGGGTTCTGGGTGGTGGCTGAACTTTCCCAAGGACAACAGAGACAGACAGACCCCATCAAGTTCACAGCAAATATAAGGAAGCTCAGTTGCAAGGTCCTTGGTCTCCTCCCAATACATCAGTTTTTGTTTAAAATAAATAAGACCAAAAGTCTAATTTTGGACAAGATTTGCAGACTCAATTCCCCAAGAAGTAGAAAAATGATCACACAAAGCAAAGCACAGAGTGAGATCAGAGCCCTGTGGGTTGGAGATGTCTTTCCCCCCAACGTGGATCAGTTCTTCAGTGGAATGTGATAGTTTTTTCCCTAGACCCTCTAGACCTTTAATTCTTTTTCTTTGGAATATCATCTTCCTTGTTTACAATTTAAATCTAATTTAAATCCCATTTTTGTGATGGGATTTGCTGACACAGGACTTGAACACACCTCCCCACTGGGAAGTAGAAAGAAGTGACAATCATTCATTAGGTTAGCAGTGGCCTGTGTTCCCTATCAAAGGGCAGTGGAGTTTGGATGTTTGTGAATATTGTTGCTCGCAGCAAATGTAAAGATCTCCTAGCTGGGACTCTGAAATTAGCTCTTATGGAGCCTTTTTGAATGCATTATTAAAATCATGAACCAAAACTTAGCTGCCCAGAGTAGATATTTGTATGAAAACTCACAGTAGAGGTTGTGTGGAGAGTCATGCATGTGGATGTTCTCAGACAGTTATCAAAAATAATTTGCAGTCAGGAAGCAATCAGCACTAGGACTTGCACTGACAATTTGGTACCTAAGAGCAGGGCATCATTAGAATGAACTCAGGGAGCAACTTATGGGCATTGACACCCCTGCACACCATTCCTGAAGTCTCATTTCTCAGCAGAGAATTGCTGAGTGGCCTTGAGCTTGGAGAGGTCTGTGGGGGCCTTCTGATGTGGTCTCATGGGATATGGAGACTTCTGTGTTATCCTAAGGACACAGGTGAAGGCACTTCCAGAAGAGGAGGGATGTGACACTCTGATTCCAGGTGGAGGATAGATTATCAGGACTTGAGGCAGAAGCAGGGAGACCACAGAGGTTCATCCACAGAGGAAGTCACTGCAGCAGTCAGATGAGCACACAGCTGCAGAGGAGTAGAAAGGGGCTGGGGGTCCTTGGGGGCCCAGGTGAGGAACAGGAAGAAGGGTGCTCCTGGAATTGCACCTTGACCAGGTTGGTGACTGAGTGCCAGCCTCTCTCTTGGGATCAATACATCTTGGGATCAATACATGTCTACTGTAGGATCCAGGATTGAAATCAGCTGAATACTGAGCTTGGTTTGCAGCTTTATATTGACTCATGACAAACCAAAAGAAAATGCTGGAATAATAAAAGGAACTGTGAGTGTGATGGGGACACAGAGGGCAAGGAAGACAATTCAAGGTGGAAATCTACCCACATGTTGTGTGTTTACATGCTCTGCACACACATGCATGTGTTTCCACATGTATATTGTGTGTACAAAATTTGAACCCAGAGCCCAATCCTTGAACCCATGCTATTTAACCACTTTCTGGGTCAACATTGAGTTGTTGCTGTTTGAAAGTTTATTTTTCACTGCTCTAAACCCTGATGTGGGGATGTCTGGATGCATGTGTCTTTGTGCTCTGCATGTCTAGATATGAATTTCAGGGAGTGAGAAAAGAGGACTCAGGTTCACTGTGGCATCTGTCAGCTCCCACAGCAGCCCCCACTCTCAACAACTACCTGGCTTTCTGGCCTTCTATGGAGGCTAGACTCCTCCTCTCTGAAGGTTGAAGAGGCCCTTGAAGGCAGCCAGAGATTTACAAAGTTGGCAGATGAGGAGGAGGCTGGGCCTTTGAATCTCTGTGTTTTATCCCAGGTCAAGTATCCTTGTGCCCCCAAAACTGAGCACATGTCCCCAATCCCCATGACAGCTGCTCACAGAGGTGGGGTCTGGAAAGCATTCATCATCTTCTGTTTTCTTCTTCTCCCCACAGCAGCTCTGACTGTCCTCTGGACTGGAGACTTCTTGCCCGAGATGATTTTGGGCTTCGTTCCAGCCACAGGACACAGAGTGGCCACCTCGATGGGAAGATGAACATGGGATAGAACAGAAAGAGAGTTCTCCTGGTTCCCAGCAGTGAGGTGGGTGAAGGTGACAATGGCCACACAAGCAATTTCCCTTCTCTACAGGGAGAGGAACAGAGGACATGGAGACCCTGTCTGTATTATGTACTTTGACCGGGAAACCTGTGATGGGTGGATTTTTGAGCAACACTCTCTGGATAGGTGCTACTGCTTAATTCAATCCAAACAAAACTCTGGTAAGCATCTTTGAGGCCAGAGCTTGGTCAGGCCCTAGGGACACCCAGGTGATGATTCATGGGTCTTGCCTGTAAGAGCAGCCAGTGCAGAGAAGAGTGGAGCAGAGGTCTCCAGCATCAGCCATGAACATCCAGTCACACTGTGCTTGCTGTAACCCAGAGTCTTCTGACCTGGGCATTGCAATTTTATGCTAAGTAACTCTTCTAGTTTGTGAATAGGAAAACAGTATCCACTGACATAAACAGAAGGTCGTTGCAAAAACAAAGACATGAAAAATGGTATTAGGCATCAGTGAGCCACCTCCCTCCACAATGGCCTTGTCTTTGTCAGTGAACAGAAGAGGGGCAGCTCCTGGGACTTTCCCCTCAACCTGGTCAGCAGGATGGATACTGGAAAGTGAAAGAACTTTCTCATATGCAAGTCAAGGACTTTGAATACTGAGGCAGGGTATGAGGGACCATGGCATTAGAGGCATGCCACTGTGATGGGCTGACAGATCAGACTCCATGAGAATGTTATAGGCCAGACTCTAAGGGAAATGACTAAACAGACTCCATTTTGCTCTGAGACTCCATGTTATGCAGGAAATAAGCTTCTTCCATGGGAACACACTGCCTCTGTGCCCATTATCAGTTACTTGGTGTGACATGTTTAATAATGTACAATGGAAACTCCTATGTAGTAAAGAATTGCTCTCTTTTGATTCCTATTGCTCCTAAACAATGTGAACAGTGATTGTGTGGATGTTAGTAACCATTTTTAGTTTGTACCTAGGTAAGGGTCATTTTGACCCACTTCCCTCTCTGTCGATGATCTCATGATGTTGATGTGTAATTTTGAATCATAGCAACAGACACTTATTATTAATGTGATTTTTGGTATAAGAACCCCTACAACCCTGTGGTCTGGGCTGCTCTCCCAATATCCATTTTTTGGGGCATCGTGTGAGACAGTAAGCTGGCCAGCTTAATAAAGACTCTCAAATTTGGACTTCTCAGTGGTGATGGGTCTGTTCGTAAGTTGCACCCCATAACACCACAAGCAACCCGGAAGTCCTGCAAGTTTGTCCTTACTTCTAAGATCAAAGCAGTTGCTGACTTGTTCTAGCAGAAAATAGCTCTCCTTCCTGTCATCAAAGGCTTACCCTGGTTGCAGAAGAATGGGAGTATGGCTGGGACAAGAGCAGAAGCAGGGAGACCAGTTGGCCTTGCAGGGGTCTGGGACAGTCCTGGGACTCAGAGCAGGGTGGGGTACCACTGAGGTGGGAGATGGATGGCATCAGGTGGGAGGGGAGGTGGGAAGGTCAGGGGCTGCTATGTTTCAGGAAGAGTAGTTGGGCAGGTGGGGGTGCAGCAAGGAGATGGGAAGTTCGATGCAGACAGGCTGAGGGGCATGGTAGACTTCAGAGGTCCAGCAGAAATGGTCCACCAGGCCAGGGCATGTTGACCAGCTGTAGGAATGCTGCTAGGCTCTGCCTTGCTGAACAGAGATCCTGCTGCCAAGGACAGTGTGCTATTGAGTTGCAATAAAATAGTCATGAAGGGACAATTTCTGGGTTGAGATTTTAGAGAGGAACTGACATGTGATCTCTGAGTCCCATCAATAACGCTATGCCCCATCCCTCCTGAGGCCCCTCACCCCTTCCCCTTTGTTGAGAGTGACCACAGCATAGTTTTCTTCCAGAAGATTGTACAACTATCATTGGTGGAAGGCAAAGGACAAAAAAATTTACAGTATGATTTTTCATTCATTATCCTTTAATGAAGTTCAATGTTGCTGCCTCCACGTCTGCTTAATTGATTTGTACATTAGCTACCTTGTTTGAGCCTTGGATATTCATAGCTAAAGCCAAAACAGCAGACATTTGATTTGATCTTGTAACTTCCAGGGATCAGGAGTGGTGTCCTTTTGCATCACTGAATAAACATTTGGGAAGCAGCTCCTGGAATCCAGTGTGATTCTTCTGGAATGTTATGGGGACAATAGTGAGCATATATCAACCAACAGATCCCCGTGCTAAGACATGGTTTAATTGCTGTTGTTTGTCCCACAGGCCTTTCTATACACTGGGAGGTTCACATCTCTTACAGTGGTACTTGCCAGGGCATTGCTGGGGGCAGGTGGCTCTGAAGCTGATCCCATGTCATCATGGATGTTCCAGAGACACTTGAAGTCAGGGGAGGGTTGCCAAGTAAATTTCAGCCCCAAGGAGACACCAATGGCTTCATACAGTGCAGAACAGAGGTGCTTCCCCTCTCTGGGCCCCAGTTCATGGCTCTTTTTCACCTGCTGGTCCAGGTCAAGGCTCACACCCCTGTGCCTGAAACCACAGTGTTAGACCTATGATTGCTTTCCTCCCATGCTCACAACTGGGCTCATGTGACCCTCATCTCTGTACCACCCCAGACTTCCCTACTTACAGGTCTATCCTCCAATCTCTAGAGCTCACATCCAGTCAGTGTCTGTAGGGGCTGGGGCTGGGCAGGTACACAGTGGAGAAGTGAGTGGAGCTAAGATGATGGTGGACATGTGAGGACATGCCCAGTTTCATGAGTTTCCTTCCCCTTGAACTCCCCATGTGGAAAGAGGACAGGAGGTGCAGGTCTTCTGATGTTGCAAGCAGAGTCAGATGCAAAATCCTTCAATTAAAAATAAAAGTGGACTGCTTATTTTAAATGTTTCTTTTAATACTTTGTGGGAAGATTACAAAACAAACTCAGCTATAACAGGATGTGGAAATCAGCCTGGGTTACTCTACACTTGGTAGCTGAGTCATTTAATACTTTACATGGCTAACCCAAAATGAGTGCTTGCTGTATGCCTGGCATTGAACTGCATGCAGGTATCACACACGTCTCCCTAGTCCATCTTGAAGGATAAAATGTGACACCTCAAAACACATTGCTCAGCCTCTTGTCTACATGGAGTTAAGAGCACTTGAAAAACAGCAGGTGTGACAGAGTCACCTGTTCCAGTTATTTCTCCAAGCCTGAGAGGATATCACCACATGAAGGATGCCTTCCTGGTAGCAGAGGAGAAATGACCATCTTTGCACCAAAGACTGGGAGTTGAGACCAGGGCTCTTCAGACCTAGCTAGGATGACTCAGCTTTTTTAGGGTCCCCACAGATGTGTTTGCTCTTTCCTGATGCACCCACTCTTTGACCAGTTCTGTACTCAGGTATTTAATGGTGACTTTGGGTCTTCACTACCTTATGAAGGTTTCTGTCCATGTAAAGCTTGTTGATCTTTCTGTGTCAATTTAATTCTCTGAATTATCAACAAACAAACAAACACCTTAAGAGTGGAGATAAAATTTTGCCCCCCTAAAATTTTGCCTTCCTGACAACACTGAGAACATCCTCAGAAGAGACAACAATACTGACATTGTTATTCTCCCCACCTTCCAGGAAACAGTATTGGAAATGCTACAGTCCCACAGACATAGCAGTGTAGGAGTGAATCCCAGGACTAACTCAAGAAATCATGCTGCCTTCCCCACCATCCTGAGTTTAATGACAGTGCATTCTAGAATTTTTCTGGAAGTGTATATATAAAAGAAATCTTGGGCCTAAAGTGAACATTACCATACCTTTAGTAAGTGAGGACAAGTCAATGACTACCTGGAGACTGGAAATCAGCTAGCAGTGGGAGGCATGGGGCATGGAGGGGATTTGACACATTCTTTGGCTCTGCCTTTTGCACACTGCTGGAGACTAAGATGTGTGTGGCCTGAAAGCTTGGGCTAGGGTGTGTTTCTCTTTTGACTGGAGACAGAGATAAGACAGAGATTCAGAGAGAGAGAAGAGTCCATGACAGCGGCAGAAATGGAGACAGAGACAGAGATAAAGGTGGGTCAGTAGTGAATAACAGCAATGGAGTAAAGTGCCCCTTGGAAGGCAAGACACTCACAGAGCACTTACCTGGCACTCGAGGGCTGAGCTCCACCCTCCACACCCCAAGGAAAAGGAAAGACACAGGATGCAGGTGAAAAGGGAGTTTCTGGTCAGGGAGTGACCTGGAGACTCACTGGCCTTACTAGATCCAGCCAGGCCCCTGTGTCCCAGGGACTTGGGCTGGAGGAAGCCCCTGCAGAGATGAGAGTGCTTCCTGTTTGGAGACCACCAGTAGGAAACTAGCTGTGTTGCCAATGTCCCCACCAGCTGGTTGACCTAATGGAGGGAAACTCATGGTCCCTGAGAGGCTGGGTTCAGACACTAGTCTCACCTTTCTCCCAGAACCATGCGATCCTCTTTGTCTTTAACTGCCAGTTTGATAAAGGCATGGGTGAGCACACACATGGACTGCTGTTAAGCTCTACAAGATGTCCAGTGCCTGGTGCAATGAGGGGGGAGCTCTCATTCAGCACAGAGCTGGGGGGATGGTGGTCAATGGGAGAGCTGGCCCCATCCAGATGGTGTGGCCACTTCTGTGCAGTTTCTTGCCACTCACCTTCTCAGGAGAAGGTAGAAATCCAGAGTTCTATGTGAAGTCCACTTTTCAAAGCACCATAGGGAAGCAACAAGGACTTCCCTGAAGCTCTGAGTTTCTATGATCTGTTTTCTTCCCAGAGTCAACTGTGGTCACTCAGAGAGATAGGTGTGCATTCAATGGTCTACTTTAGAGGATCCCAGGCACTGCAGATGTTGTGATCACTTTCTAAGGTATGAGATGTGGAACAGGATGACAGGTGATGGTCACCTTGGATCTTACCCAGGTTGCTTATTCCCAAGCTCTTTCTCCTCAGTGCCCCCCATGTCTTCCTTATCCAATCATATAATTATCCTTTAACTACTCAAATGATACAAAGTCCTTCACTGTCCTTCCACCACTGAGACCTTTCCCCAGTGGCCAGAGTCACTTTCAGTTAGAACTGTGGAGAACATTTCCCTCATTAACTCACAAATATACACACATGAACCAGAAACACATTAGAAAAACACACCATGAAGAAAGATGCAGAAGATTGAGTCATTTGACAGCAACAGGTGACCTCTGAGCTAGTGGGAGCAGGGAACTGAGCTCTGAGAAAGCTGAGGAAGGGAATGGGGCAGGTGGCTCCATGGTGAAGAGCACTCCAGGCCATGGGATTGGAAAGTGCAAAGACCCTGAGGCAGGAGCTCTTACAAGATGTAGATATTCATAATCAAGCTGTTCATACTCATGACCTTGGTTCTGCTTATTTGAAGAAATTTTCTCACATTAAATCCTTTTGATGTTCATACCTATAAAAAAAAGATGTTTGAAGATGATCAATGTCTGAGGGCAGGCCCTGGATGACTTTAGCCACAGTCCAGCAGTGAAGAAAGTGGTTAGATATAAATTCAGGTGAAGCCCTGGGGCATGCCAACTCTATTATCATCACTGTCCCACCTCTTGTTCCCCCATGTTCCTAAGGAGCCTGACCCCATAATACCAAATTATTCACCTACAATTAAACACACACCCACAGCAAGTCATCATCTCCTGGGTTATCCTACCCCTCTGTGTCCCTGAGCCTTCATGGTGGGGGGAGAGAATCCAGGAGTCTGGTCTGGAGGGGATGTTGTGTGCATCTGCTCCAGCTAAGGCAGTACATGGACCCAAGTCTCTGGACTGGCAATAGAAGGCTTCACTTTTGAATCTTCTAGATACCAGATTCCCTGAAAGTTCAACTGGGCATTGGGAAGCTAGGACATATATTTTTGTGTTTGTTTAGAACTCTGGACTTGGGGTCTGCTCAGCATTTCCTGGTGTGTTGCACTTAACACCAGCAGTGCATAAAGTGCCATCAAGCACGGGGCCTGCCACTGTTTATTCATGTATCATGAATCCTATGGCTTCCTAGATAGTATTGCTTGATGCGAGGGAGAGATGTAGAAGGTGAAATGGAAAAGAAACAAAGAAATGCCTCTTTGTTCTGACCTCACTCCACTGCATGCTTGGTTATACTGTTTTCCTTCCTGCCTCCCAAGGTTGTGTCTATGTTGACAGTACAGGAGGACCTTCCCACACCCTGACTGTGGCCCTGATGAGTAACAAATCATTCCAAAATATACAATCAAAAAATTTTCTCAGACAATCAAAATGACTCTCTCCACAGGGTCCTTTTGACCTACATGTGCCTGGATTGTTCTTGTGGTTTTTGTGGCTTTTGCCTTTATAAACTCTGTCCTTCCAAAGTTCAGCACTGGGAGTTTTTTGAGGTGTAGGTCTGCTCCCAGTCACTTGCCTGGTATGCTCTGAAAGGACCTTTTTTTCAATTTGGCCCAATCCGCATGGTGGTTTGTGATTCTCTGTACAAAGGCAGACCAGTTTTAAAACAATATTAGCTAAATAGCTGTCCAGGTGGTCCCCCAAGGTGACCCAGAATGGAAACCACAGGGGATGTGAGTGGGAGAGGCTTGGGAAACTGAGTTCTCATGGCTGGGTAACCCTCCCTGCCCTGAGCCCATTGGAGTCATGGAGAGAGTTGTCAGAGTGACTCACCCATGGCCCAGGGAGGTGGGAAAAGTTAGTCATGGAAATAAATCAGGTCTGTTTTCCCCACACTTCCCCTGGCCACTGCTGGAGAAAGCAAGTTTGGGTTGGACACTGGCTTCTCTGTATATATGGAAAGCTGGCTTCTCCAGCCCCTCTTCTCACTTCTGAGCTGTCATCGACACCAGGGCAGGTGGGGGTACTGGGTCATATATTTCTGTGTTGAAGCTATTGACATGGAAAGACTGGTAATCAGGTTAGTGTTCCAGGGGGAGGCTCACATGCACTGTTCACACAAAAACATCCCCTCATTGAAGAGGTCTGTTAAAAATGGTAGTTTAGGGGCACATGAACCAAACTCTGGGCATGTGAACAAGCAGATGCATGGAGGGTCAGGCAAGGACACCCAGAACTAATGGCCTCCAGCATAGTGGAGTGGAAGAGCAGGGGAGTGGGGTTGACAGAAAGAGACACTAACTACTGCATTTTTGAAAGTAAGAGGTTCCAGGGTCTGGAAGGGAGAGACTTGGTGAGGACATCACCCTCGACCTGAGCATTGGAAAATATGAAGGGCTTCGCTCTGACATCTCCCTCAGGGCTCTGCCCACAACATATGTAAGTGTTCAATAGGTGGGGACAGAGGGGCTTGAGTGTGGGCAAGCAGGTTCATAGGAGATGAAGGCCAGCTGCAAGCAGTGGAAGGATCTCCCTGCAGTTAGAGGCATGAAGGTCAATGACTTTACTTTGAGAGTCCACCATGCTGCTCATGAAAAACTTTGGAGGCTGGTGATTAAAGTCAGACATCTCTGTGAATAGTGGGACACACAGACATTAACCTGAACTAATACACATGGGGAGAGTCCATGCCAGGTATGCCACAAGGGGCTGGATAAACCATGGATGTAGAGTGGAGCTGGGCCCAACCAAGGTCTGACTCTAACGCCCATGTGCTCCTCACCCCACTAAGCACGCAATCACATGATACCTTAAATGCTGATGCTTCCTGCCAGCCAGGCTCACTCTGTGATGCCCAAATCCTTCAAGAAGTTGCATGGGAAGGGGAAGAGGACTCTATGCCTACCTGGAGAACCTGGTCCCATGTCTGAGGACCCCATGTGCCAGTTGGTTAGTGCACAGAAGATATTTTCCCCAAATGCAGGCCTCCCCTGAACCAGGGGCTTGCTGGGCAAAGGCTTTTGTTGATATTTGGTTTTTGTTTTGACTGAGTTGAGGGATTCCAGGAAGGAAAGTTACTGTACTGGGGAGGTCCCTGCCATCTGAGCTGGCATTCAAAGGAGATTGGGGAAGGGGGTCAATAGAGATGCACCAGAAAATGTAAAGTGGTGACAGATGCCAGGAACAGTTAAGGACAGAAGGGGAGAGGCCACAGTTAGAAAGGGGAATGATGGGGTGGGCTTCACCCAGGGGGACCCACTGTAGCAAAGACCTTGGGGAATGCAGTCAGAGGGAGACAGGTGGACACTGTGAGGGACTTCCAGGCAAAGGTGACAGAGGACAGAATTCCCATGGCAGTGTGCAGTGCCTTAGGGATGCAGGCAGACCACCGTGGCTGAGCAGATGGGTCTGTGGCAGAGGTGATGTGGGCTGCACAGTCCCAGCCCAGGTGAGCACCTGGGTGCTTTCTGGGGCCAAGTAGCAGGGTCTGCATAGGTGCACAGGGGGCTGCATGCCCTGTGTTCTCACAGGCCCTTCTGCCTTGAGCAGAGGATGGAGGCAGGAGGGCAGGATCAGGCAGGGTGGGGGCTCTTGGCATCCAGGCAAAAATTTCAGACATGCATATGTGTGTGTGTGTGTGTGTGTGTATGTGTGTGCAAGCACATGTGCACATATGCTCCAAGGATTGGGCCAGGTTATCTGATTTTGACCCTGAATTATCCTTGGGAATATAAATCAGGGATCAGGAGGCAGAGAGAGGCCTGGACTCTCCAGGGTTTTCAAAAGCCTGCTGGACCTGCTGGTAGGACCCTGATCATGGCATGTACTTGCACTGTGTCCACTCCAGAATTCATTCACTACAGACTTAGGAAAGGCTGGGGATCCAGTTTGACCAGGATCAATCATGCCCACACAACTTCCTAGCTGGGTGTCTTGGGGCAAGGATACTAATGTCTTTGGGCCTCAGTTTCTATACCTGAACAAAGGGGCACAAACAGTAGTTGCACCTGGGCTGCCCTGAGGTTCCAGGGCACTCCATGCAAGGAGAACCTTAGCATGCACAGATCGCCTCCAGCACCCTGTGGCCTGTTTCTCCCCCTCCTCCCTGCCTTGTCCCCTCCTGTCCACCTGCCTCTTGTCCTCACCCACCTGATTAGATTGAGCATTCCAAGAGAGTGATGATTTCCATCTCTCCTGTGCTCAGTGTCTGTCCCCTGCCCAGGACCTTCTACACAGGCTGGTGCTCCATAAATTTTTGCCCAGGGGATGAGCTCCCCTTATTTCTGAGAAGCTCTTGGGGACTGGATCACAGATTCGAGAAGAACAGATCCAGGTCAAAGGCCACAGATGTATCTGCTGGGGACTGGTTTACTTCACAGAAAGGAACAAGTGTCCCTGGCCCTCACACCAAATTCTAAGAAACCCAGCAAATAAGCACTAATGGAATGTTTGATATTCACAGTTCACAATCAAGTTTTAGGTCATTTTTATGGACCAGAGAGAACTGTATATTTTGTCTGCTGTATGTGTCTTTTCATGCCATTGGACCCCCTGTATAATCGATGTTCTCTCTTAAAAATATGGTTTGCAGTACATTTTTATCATTTTGGCTATTTATGAAGATGTACCAAAGCATCTCCCTCTGGGAGTTAGCAGAGGCTTGAGTGTTGGTGATGCTCTGGAAGGGGCCAAGAACCAAAGTCTTTTGATTTCAACAGGAGTTGCCAAGTCCTGGTTGTTGGGTCCAGTGTGATTTTATCAAGTTCTTTGACCCTGTTCAGGTTGCTCTCAAACCATTTTCATGTTACACATGAGAACCAGAGGGTCTGAGATTTCCTCTCAAGGTCGCATAGATCTTGAGATCAACCAGGCATTGGCCCTGGTGCAGTCAAGCTGAATCCAAAGTCCAGGCTTTCCCCAGGGGCTAACCCTATCTTGGGTCAGATAAATTATTCCAGAACAGCCTGGTGCACTCTGGAGAGGTGAACCAAGCAGTGGGAATTAAAGTTGTAACAACCATCTTAGCTCACAGTTAATTTTTTGTCTTTATTTTTTGGTTCTGGAGAGTTTTATGTTTAATGCATATGTGTTCATTTTTATTATTCTGGGAGCCTTTGAGAAAATGAATGTTTTATAAGACTTGGGGTATCATTTCATTACTTTTAAATATTTACAGAGGCTTAAAGTTGTGTCTTTCCTTTATAATCCATGGTGCCATAGCATGGCCCTATCTGTGATTTGTCTGGTACTAAGTCCTTGATGAAGAAAACCCCAAGGAGACCTTTGGACTTGGGGGACCAGAGCAGCATTCTGATGACTCTGGGGGTGTCATGTCCTAGTGGGTGTGTGCCTCACAGCTCCAGGCTTTGCCCACCAGCTCAGCCACCTCCAGGGTAGTGGAAATCTCCCTTTCTGGAGTCTGACAAAGTCCCTGGGTGACTGCAACCCAGATTGCGCCACAGCTCCAGAGGAGTGGTTGAAGCAAAAATTGTGAGGGAGGCTCAGGGTCACACATCTGCATAGAGGTGTGTGCAGCTGGGTGAAGATGCCTGAGGGGCCTTGGGGAGGGCACCACCTGCCTCCCATCAGGGTCACCTGAGCTGTTAGGAAAAGGGAGATCAAGAGTTAGTTCTCAGTAAGATCCACTGTCACAGACTGGCTGCATCCTCAGAGCCAGAGGAAACTTGAGGAAGAGTGGCAGGTGGCACCATCCCTCCATTTATTCCCTCCAAAATCACAGGGACCTTGCTGGGCAGTCAGGGCCAGAGAGGCCCAAGCCCATGCTCCAGCTTGAATCCTGCTGTCTGAGATCCCCCATCTTCTCAGGAGGTCCACTGTATACATAGTACGCCATGAGTCTCTTTGGGTCCCCAAGTGCATGCTCCTCCCACTCCCTTGATCTGTGACCTATCCTACTGGGCTCCTTGCCTCTGGCTGTGGTTATCCTCCATGTGGGAGGCCCATTCCAACAGGGAAGGAGTTGAGGTTCACCTACTCCTTCCTGCAGGGTTACTTGGTTTGTCTGTGCCTTGGCCTCTGCCAGCCACACCCTCCAATCTCCTCCCATCTTCCTGGTAGCAAGGAAACCACAGTCTGAAGACCACAAAGCAGCCTGGGCAACACAAACAGGCAGAAAAGACCTGGGGGATGTGTCAAGCTGGTGGTTGTTACTCAGAGCGGGAGGTATAGGTAGGGAACTGAGATGAGAGTAGGCATCTGGAGTATCTGGGCCAAGGTGCATCCTCCAGGGTCACCTAAACCCCTGACCTCTTAAGACATCACACTGTTACTTTCTTCTCATGCCGTTTTCACCATGCAAGCACTTTCCTTGGTTTGTGGTAGAGGCAAGGCCAGTCTGTCTCATGTGTCATTGTGACTACTGAACTTGGGTCTAACCCAGGTACATACTGAAGTGTTCATTCAATACTCTTTACTAATGAATAAATGAACACACAGTGCACAAGCAGGCATTCATGCCACACCACTGCACCTGAGTGTGGACTCTCACCCTCTTGTCTCCTCTCAGGACAACAAAGAGGAATGGGGACTGTGGCAGATTGGGCATCATGGGCCCTGTTTGGAGGGACAACAGGGACCTGGCTACAGTGATCTTTCCCATGTCCAAACATGACTTTTATGTCCCAGATCTTCCTGTTGATCAGGAAAAGGCTAAAACTGTAATCTACTAAAATGTGAACTCTTATAATGATTATTAACCTACCACCATTTGTGAACTGAAGAAAACACATGTGCCATTTAGCCCATGGACCAGTGCTCATGACCTCTGAGGAAGGCAGCCAGGTCAGTCACTTGCAAGAGCATGAGATATTTGGGTGAATGTTCCCTCCTGTGTGAAATGGGAAGAGGGAGCAGATAGAAATGTGGGAGGGGCACAGGTATACCATGCCCACTTCACATAGGCTGGTGTGCAAAGATGTCTTGTCTGATGCTGTATTCCGCAGCCCTGGTTTAGGGAATTATGTAGAGAAATTCTCAGCCTGGATGTCCTGACTCCAGGGGTGTTGTGGGACTTATGGAGACAGTTCTGACTATTTCAACAGTTGGGCAGCTCTGACAGGCAGTGGTGGGGCCAGAGTGCCAGGGCTCAGCCCTCTGCCCTTCATGAGTACCAGTCTGTGTTGATTACAGCCCTTCTCACTGTCCTGCACCACATGTGAGCACCTAAGACCTTCCCCCATGTGGTCAGCTGTTAGGTCTGCATGGGGAAACACTTGACAGACAACAGCATCAATGTTAGTGTCACTGTGTCTGCTCTCCTTTGCAGGTGGGGCACTGCTGACCCTCACAAAATGCTGGGGTGTCTAGGCCATGCTATCTTATGAATGACATTTCTCAGTAGTGCAGAGGATGTTAACCTCACTTGAGGGCCTGCCTGGGTGGGATTCGAAACCTGGGGGCTGGCAACAAAGCTTTGAGGTTTCCCCTGCAGCCCCCAACACAGCCAGTGACCCTGATCAACTGCAACCATCCCACCTGCAGAGCCCTCCTCAGTACAGTGATGGTTCCCATGTACCAGGGGCTCCTACAACTGCCCCCATCCTGGTCACCAATTATCTACTTCCCTGAAGTTGTGAAGACTGGAGCATACCCTCCTCCCCACACAGAGATGTTTGTGGGGAAGTGGGGAGGCACCCGTGGGGTCAGGCCTTAATCAGAGAGGACCCAGACCTCCCCTTATTCCTCCACACCAGTGTTGGAGAAGACCACTTGAATTATTTTCAATCCCAACCTTATCTCGGTGCTGCCAGAGCAAGATGGCTAGCCTGGAGTCTGAATTCAGAAGCCGGGATTTTATCCACCCCCAGTAGTGTGGCCTTGGGGGCTTTCCTGACTTTGCTGTATCCAAGTTCCCCAGTAGTGTGGCCTTGGGGGCTTTCCTGACTTTGCTGTATCCAAGTTTCCACAAAGGGTAAAGTAACAGATCTGAGTATGGCTGAAAGTTCAGAAGCGTTTGTCACAGGAGCACTGGACCTGCAGTGCTCCTTTGGTCCCTGTTCTGCCCAGATGATGCAAATTTGACCTCAGACACTTTGGGTCTGATCCCTCTCCTTTTCTGAAGTTTTAACAGTTACCAGGTGACAGTAGGGTATAGTATGGTCCTCAGGCTCAATACCTCTAAGTAGGTAGATACTCAGACTGTCCTTCAGCCTAGATTGAGGGTATCAGTCATGCAGTTGCCATGGAGATGGTCCTTGGACCTGTCCCACAGCCCTCCTGGCCCAGCTGTTCTCTGCTCCCTCTGTGTACTTGGGGGATCAGTAGTCAACTCAGAGCCCCTGCTCCATGTGGGGTAGCTTCTCCTGGCTATCCCCAGCAGCCCAGACCGGGTTGTGTATGTGAATGTGGGCAAGGGCCAAACCAGACTGCAAGGGTGCAGGGACTGGCAGGCTGTGGTGCCATGGAAGGCATGGGGCCTGTGGCTGCACTTGGTCAACTCTGTGAGGCAAAGAGGGCCATGGAGCCTGAGTTTTGGTAACTGGAAAAAGGCAGCATTTTTATATGAAACCTCCTGACTTTTAAATACTGGCAAAAATCCATTTAAAAGGCACCCTGTGAGCCAAAGATGGAATGCCTGTGAATGGGGGGCTGGCCTTGCCACCCTCTCTGCTTCCACCCTGGCAAGTGCTGTGCTCACAGCCACACCCACTGGCAATGCTGGCCATCTCCCTGACACTTAACTCAGTCTTCCTAAGGTTTCTGTGCCTTAAACATGCCCCAGAAGGTGCAGTGTCTCAGTCAACTTGACAGGGATGTGGCCAACCATCATACACCTGTCCAGTCAGCTTCAAACCAAAGAAAACATTGAGGACCAGATAAAACAGGCAAAGTTGTGGGGACAGGGAAAAGTTCCTGTCCTCCCGGAGCTGGTATTCTAGCAGGGGGTCAGACAATGAGCAGGAAATAAGCATTAAGTAATAACTTGCTGGATAGAGGAGAAGCACATGGGAGAGAAATAATACAGGTGAGGGGCTAGGGTGTGTGTGTGTGTGTGAAACTCTATGTTTGTGATAAAGGCAGGCCTCACTGAGCAGGGGACATTTGTGGAAAGACCTGGCTGGGTCGACAGGATATCTGCAGAAAAAGCAGCCCAAGCAGAAGAACAGCAAGTGAAAAGGCCCTGAGGTGGCCCTGTGCCTGGTGCAGAGTTGGAGAGGCTGAAGGGATTGTGCAGGAGAAAAAGGGGAGGAAGGCTAGGCACAGGGTCACCTGAGGCAGAGTCTGTGAAGGACCATAAGGATCTTGGTTTTGGGAGGACTAGCTGCTCTGCAGGAGGTATGGAAACCATCTAAGGTCTTCACAGGATCCCATTGACTGCAGATGAAGCAGGGTGGGGAAGGCCAGGGAGGAGGAGGTCAGGCAGCTGACCTGGGTGGTAGCAGCAAAGGGTGGGAGGTCAGGGTCACTGGTAAGTGTGTGAATTGAGGACCCACCGAGAGAACCAGAAGGAGGCCTGCACACTCTGGGCTCCTCCTTGATGGCCAGATGGTGACATTTCCTCCCCTGAAGTCACTCTGGATTGAGGGACCAGATGGAAGGAAGGGGAGGGGCAAGATCTATTTATTACCTGATCCTCCAACATGAGCTTCAGGCTCAGTCCACAGTCTGACGTGTGCTCATAGTTTTGGGACTAGGGTATCCCCAAAGGAGGGAGCAGGATCTGTGTCTCCTTTGTGTCCCCTGCACCAGCCCAGTGCCAGCCCTGGTGAAATTCCAGGGTCTCTGTGTGGCACAGGCCAGGGGCAGAGTCTGGAGGCCACATCCGGCCCCTGGGCCAATGGCTTCTGGGGACTTCTGAAACCTGAGTGTGTGTCTGTGAGAACCCATAATCCCCAGGTCTCCAGGGGACTCAGAATGTCATGTCTTATCAGAGAAGGAGCAAGGAAGAGGAACAGGGAAGAGGAGAAGGAACATGGAGAATCCTGCAGGCCCCCTCCCAGTTGTCATGGCCCCTTCTGCACAGGGCAGGCCTCACAGGCAAACTGTGTCCACCAATCCTACAGATGTGTACTGAGGGCCACAGCGTGAGTCACAGCTGGGAGATCTGATTCATATCCAGCACACATGAGTGTTCATGAGAACAGGCCCAGCAACTGGGGAGTCAGAGAGAAAACAATCTGGTCTGTGCAGTACTGCCAAGCAGGTGACAGGTGTGTGAACCCTGCTCCAGCAGGTGCCCTGTGAACCCACCCTCACCTGCCTACAGGACTGCAGAGGCTCATGTCTGAGCCACTCTTGGAGACTTGTGTCCACCCTCCAGCCAGGGCATTCAGAAAGGAGGTCCTAGTTGTCCCTACTCTGCACAGCCCTTGTCCTAATAACTAATTCTGGGGACTGAATCCTGTTGAGAGCTTCAGCAGATAGGGTGTTGTTGATCCTTTGGTGGTTGGGACCTTGAGCTCCCTGGATTCATGCAAGTTCTCAGTGACTCTTGGCTTCAGTGCTCTGACCTCCCAGGGTCAGGTAGAGAGCACGTCCCACAGCTGGCACAGGAAGAAGACCTCAAGGTGAGTCAGACCCTGGTTACACTCTGCCACCTGCTCAGCCCACTCTGCCTGCAACACTGGCATCCTCCCATGGCAACCCCATTGCAGGAAATTGACAGGAGTGCAGTTCAGTCTCTGGGGCATAAAGATGCCCTGAGGCCCTACAGAACCTGCTCCATATGGCTCATGCCTCACTTCCCTCCATGTCCCCTGGTCACCTCTTAGATCCTCCTGCCGATGGTGATAATTCCTGGTGCTCAGATCCCATCTCACAGTGCCAACCCTGTCTTCCCAATGACCCCATATTAAGGACACACAGGCCCAGGCCACTTCTTACCCACACATCCATGATCTCATTCTCTGAGGCTGTGTTCATGTGGGATGGGTCCACTCCCCATGGGCCTCCTCCCTCTGTTGCAGGACAACCAGCCTGGACTGAAGCCATGTTTCTGCCCAGGGCAGCAGCACAAGTTCCCTCGCCTGTGATTGGCATGAGGAGACCCATGTAAGGAGGGAGCTGGAAGGGGGCCAGAAGCCTGAGAGAAGAAATACCTTGATCCCTGTGCACACTGTCCCCCCTCACTCCACTTTGACTCAGGGTCCCAATTCCCCACTTCCCGGTCCAGACCCACCAGGCTCTGGACAGGTGAGTGGCCTCCTCAGTGCTTCACCCACACTTGCTGCTGCTCAAGTGCCTTAAGATCAACACTCAGGGCAACCAAGTGGCACATTTGGGCTGTAATATTCCAAAGAGCAAAATAGACAAAACCCTCAGTCCCAGGACTTTGACTCCACAGGGATCCCAACAATGACAGAAACACCTGTTGTGCTGATAGCCATAAAGTCCAGGGACAGAACTGAGGAACCAGGTGAGGGGACTTCAATGAGGTGACCAGGGACAGCCTCACACAGAAGGAACATCTGAGCCAAGCTCTCAGCAGGTGATGAAGGACCCACAATTGCGAGAGGCACCATCATCACTGTCACTATCCCCATGGGCTCCAAGTGCCAGGGCTGGTCCAGGACAGACAGGGCCTGCCTGGCTGAGCCTGTCTGATCTTCTACACCTGGCAATCACCTTTCCACTACTCTCTCTCTGGCCAGGCCACATGGCATCCTGGTTCTGGTTTCCTGGTCTTTCACCTGTGTTATGGGGCCTGTGATCTTGGCCTGGAAAGGGCCCAGGTCCTCATGGGGCCTCTGCCCTTTGACCTGCTGGTGTCTGAGCAGAGTGAAGGAGACATTGTGGGCAGAACTAGGACTCGCTCCACTGTTTGCTCTGGAACCTCCACCTCACTGGGTGATCAAATGGCTTTAATTATAAGCATTGTGTCTGCTGCTCATTGGCAGTGAATGGGCAGGTGTGGTGGGAGACACCAGGGCCACCTGAGTGGTGGCCAGGTCTGGACTGTCCCACTTGGTCCCAGCACAACAGGCATCAGGCAGAAACCATGCTGGGGTCTGGTGTATGGTCCCCTTCTCTCACAAGTGCAGGCCAGGAGCCTGACCCACATGATCCCTGCCCATCACCTACAAATCCTGCATGTGCTCCTGGGGTTCTGCTCCAGGGGGAGCATGTGCTCTCCTTCAACCCCCTCCTTTCATCCCTGAACCCGATGGAACAGGACAGTCTAGTGTCCACTGAGACAGGTCAAGGACTACAATTGAGGTCAGTGTTGGGTGGAACAGCCATCTTCCTGGGATGAGCTGTGGGGAGGGTTTGCAGTGAGGACTTGAGTGTTCTCACCAGGGTCTTCTGGAACCTGCAGAGCACACAGAGCCCAGTCAGAGGCTGCAGAAAGGTCATCAAGGCAGCCTGCTCTCCTATAGATGCTGCATCCATCGCCCCTCTGCCCCTGTCAGTAGGACTTATGGAACCAGCACAATGGGCTCCCAGAGCAGATGGTGACCCCAGCCCCAGTTGCATCCCCTACCTTTCACAAGAAAATGAGGGAGACAGCCAGAAAGATGTCCATCAAGCCAACCTCACTGAGTCTGTGGCCCCGTCCATCCAAGCTGTCAGAACAACCCTGGATAAGCAGCCTCTGTCAGCCTTGCAAGCCCTGGCCTCCATCCACACCTGCCTCCTCCAGAGCAGAACCACCTCTGTTTTTCTCCAAGCATCCCAAGGCCACAGTGAGGTCAACTGGCATCTGAACAATTAAATGTGCTGAGCCCTTATTAAAAAGGGACACCACAGCCTGTAGTGGAGTGCAGCAGTGACAAGGATGGCCAAGATAAAAAAGCCCCTTAGGGGCAACACCAGGTCCACTGGAAGCCTCTGCACACCTGCAGCTCCAGCTCCAGGAATGTGCTCCACCTGTCCCTTTATTCACTCACTCAACAGACTCTGTGGGGCCTCCTGGGGACAGTGGTGACAGTTACAGCCACTCAATGATGGTTGGAGGATTAGGGCAACCTTTGGGGGAGGCTCTGGCAAATCCTAGCTCAGGAAGGGTTGCTACTGGGTGTGGTGGAGCCACAGGGTCCTTAGCAGGATGGAAGCAGTGGGATCTGGGTTCAGCAGCAGCTCTGGAGCCTCAGTGTCCACAGTGAGGGCAGAGCAGGCCCCGGGCACAGCAGACAGAGTGCAACTGGTTAAGCTGGTGTTGGTCTGAGGTCAGGGCCTGAGACCCCTGCCCTGCCTCTGCCTGCAGCCAGCCCTCTGGCCACCACCTGGCCTGACCCAGGGCATCTCCAACCCACAAAGTGTGGGCTGGCAGCCCTGTCCTCCTTCGGCATCTCTGCCAGCACATGGGGCCAAGGAAGCCTTGGAATCATTGCCCCAGGAAAGTAGAAGGGTGAGATGGGTCCTTCAATTCAGAGGTCTCCACTGCCAGAATCCAGTTTCTCCTTCCTTTGTGGCCAGCACAGGTCCAAGGCCAGGACCTGGTGATGGTCCCCTCTGAGAAGCCCGAAACCTGCTCCTGGCCCCTAAGAAGGAGGAGGCAGTTGATTCTCCTCTCTAAGTCCTCAGACTCTGTAGAGGAATAGCAAAGAGCAGAAGCCAGGGTGTAACCCCTGAGGAGACTCAGTGTCCCCTTGGCTAAATGAGCCCAGAGATAAAAGAGGGTCACCTGGGAGAATGCTACAGTCCTTTGGCTGGATGTCCCCGCCAATGCTTCACCATGCCACTCTCATGCCTTGTCTCTCTGGAATCCCTTCCTGAGTGCCTATTCCTTCTCCACTTTTCCAGCAGAACAGGAGTCCTGCCTGTGGAATTATCTGCTGAACCCCAGGTCCTCCAAGCCAAGTCTGGCCCACAGCCAGCTGGGGAGGTATTTGCTAGAGGAGTGACTGAGCTCAGAGGTGAGCAGGGATGGACAGGGACCTTCCACAGCCTTGGCCCTGCTCCTGGGCTCACCCCATCACCAGCTCCAGCCACCTTGGCCTTGTACCTGGGACACCTGGGGACACCTGCTCCTTGGCTGTGAGGCTTTTCCCAAGGTAACCTCATGCTTGCCCATACCATCCTCAGGCCCCTGTGTAAATGTCAGCTCTCTGACCCACCTTGACCACCTTGTTGACTGTACCCCCAGTGCCTTTCCTGCCCTCATCTTCACCCTGTGTCTGTGGTTCTCCACAGTGTCCAGAATCTTCTAGTATGCTCATTTTCCTCTTGTACTGATGGATTCACTCTTCAGAAAGTCAGGGGAGGGTTGGGTGGTGGAGTGGTTAGCTCTGTAGTCATAGACATTGGGTTCACCGCAGGTGCTTAGTAAACATTGACTCAATGAGGAGCAAATCCTGAGGCTTGCAGAAGGAGCATTCCCTATAGCAGGATAAGCAGACAGAACTTTCTGGGAACCAGAGCTGGAGATGGCACTAAAGAAGTTGGAACTATGAGGAAAGATAATTCTAGATGAAATGAAGTCCTCAGAACCAAACGTGTTTTCTGGGCCTGAAGTAGTGTTCCCCAGATTCTCTTTAGTTTTGCATTTTTTATTTTTGTGCTTTCCAAGGTGCTTGGATTTCATGCAGGCTGGTGACAGTTCTTCAGCAATTAATTCAAAATTTTATTCATCTTCCAAAGCTTTAAGGTTGCAAATCAAACTGGGTGTTATGCTAACCACATTCTGTGCTCCTGTGTCACAAACTACTATACTCCTTTGCATACCAAGCAGACCTTCCTGTGTCTAGGGAGAAAGAAATTCTCCCTGTGTTCATTGCTCTAATTACATCTGCAGCAAGTCAGATCATATACACTGACACTCAGATTTGCGTTATGCAAAACATTCCTCTTCCCAGGTTTCCCAAATCACTGCAAATGATTCATAACCTCCAGATGCCAGGAAAGGCATTGTTCAATCTGCCAATACATGTACATTAGATATATTGGGGGCAATAAAGGAGGCTTGATACTATAAAGTATCAGGGAATACTCATCCAGGTGCATGTGTGTACCATAAATTTGCTACTTAGGAGAAGATCAAGGCAGCTGACCAATCCCTGTCACTGAAGCCTTGGTGCATTAATCAGATGGAGAAGTGTGGGCTTCTGTCTCCTGGGTAGCCTTCTGTGCTCTCTGGAGGGGACTGACCCACACCCACACTCCCTGACCTGGGATGGGCTCTGGAAGGCCATTGTGATGCCCAGGGTGTGCAAGAGTCCAGTGTTAGAATGACTGGCACTGTCCTCTGTTGACTTGGAGACTCAGAGTCTGTGACTTACCTTTGGGCAGCTTTTGTTTCTTCAGTTAAAATGAGAATGTGTAGGTGGACCTGTGGCTTCAGGGTCAGATGAGTCTCACAGGAATCCATATGGGACTCCTTCAGTGTACCACACCTACACCTCTGCTCTGGGAAGCAATGGAGAAAAAGCAGACCAAGCCCTATACCCAGGGAATTCAGAGGGCACAGACTGGGAGCAGCCTGAGCAGACAAGTTCGAGGGTGATCTGTAATGTGCATTGATATACTCATACAATCCACTTCTACTTGGACTTGCTGTTACTGAATCACCCACCTGTGACAGGCGGGACCACTTTCCATGCTCACAGTCCCTTCCACTTGGTGAGTAAAAACTGTTATAGCCAAACATCAAAGCTCCGTATCAGCTAAATCCCTGCAAGGTCAGGGGCAGCCATGAGGACCCCTGGCCACAGTCCTGGGCAATGCTCCTTCATAATTCTGTGATCCTCAGGTCTCTTCAGGACCTGAGTCCCATGCACTACTGCCAACCACTGTCCCCTATTCTCCTTTCTGGAATGATCTCCTGGGGTTCAATGATTACAATGTGGATTCCCCTCACTGCCACTGCCACCCCACCATGGAGATGGAACAGGCACCCAGGCACACCAATCAGGTCCCAGAGGTGGTATCACCACAGAGGGTCCCATTTTTTGTCCCTAGTTCATACCAGTGACTTGGGAGATACAGTGATAGGGAAAGGAAGAGTCTTATTTTGTGACCAACAAATGGAGCAGGGGGAGCTGTTGTGGCCAGTCAACCTCTGAACTCTGTGAGTTGAGAGGTTACAGACCAGACCAGGGTGAGAGCCTCAGAGACCACCACTTTGGGCTCTTTTCATGGTCTGCCATGACCAAGGGCAGGTGTCTTTGGACGTAAGGGGCTAGAAAGAGGTCAGGCAGGTCCAGGTCAAGTGGACCCTGACATACAGTTCTGGACAGAATCTTTCTCACATGATCAACATGTCTCTGCACAGAGCCAACCCAAAGGCTAAAGCCATGAGGAGAAGACGTGACAGGATGGAGAAACCAAGTCTTCATGCAATTCCCCAGGAACAGCTGCAGGACAAGGAATCAGGTCCCTGAAGAGCAACCATGGCAACAATGACCCTTGTGATACACACAGAACTGTCAACTGCAGAAAAGTTAGACCAGTCCTGAACTTCCCAGCTGTGTGACCTCCAAGAGAGTGCTATTTAAGTCAACCAAGAGTAAGATAAACCTGAGGGTGTGTCTAGGTGTCCCTCATGAGCAGCAGCAGGATTTAGAAGGGATGGGCAGGCAGGTGGGCTGGATAGACCCGGGAGCTTCTCCTCCCTCATGCATTCATCCACTCAGCAGGATTTATCCCCATGATCCATGCTGTGTTCTGCATATGCACACTACACTCACACACACACACACACACTCACTCACTCATGCACATACGCTCACTCTCACACACACTCAAATCCGCTCACACGTACTCTCACACATTCTCACATTGACATGCACACTCACACACTCTCACATTGATACACACACACTCATATGTGCTCTAACACACACATGCTTGCACACTCAGACACACACACTCATATTCACATATGCACACAAACACACTCAAATGCCCACACACACATATACTCACAGCACACTCACACACATGCATAGAAAACTCTCAACACACACAAACTCACACATACACACCCACCATGAGTCTCTTTCTCCACACAACCTGACTAATTCATCTCCCCCAATAGAGGTGACACTTGACCACGACCTGGAAGATGACAAGGAGCCAGACACAGGCCTGGGAAGGGAGAAACTTGGGTGGCAGATGCAGTGAGTGACATTACCCTGGCAGGTGTGCTGGTGCCAAGGGAGCACGGACAGGTGTTTGACCAGGGCAGAAAACACAGTGGGCCTAGAGGCCAGAGTGCGATTCAGTGTTTTACCCCGAGAGCCATGGGAAGCCATTCAAAATGGAAGTGGAAGAGTGACTCATCAGGTGCCCTGTAGAAGTCTGTCTCTGGGACCCACAGGATGGCAGCAGAAGAAAGATGCCTGGGAGAGGTGGGCCATGGTCACCAGGATGAGAGGGGAAGGTGGCATGGGCAGGTGATGGAGGAGATGCTGACAGTGCATGGGACTGAGGGATGTGTTGCCCATGGGCCAGGGTCCAGAGATCCAGAACCCCAGGGTGCAGGATGAACAGGAGCAGCCTTCCCCATGTGGGGACAGTCACAAGAAGGACAGGAATATGTGGACCATGTTTGCACTGACCAGAGGGCCCAAGAAGGCAGGAACTGGTGTCAAAGAGTAAACAGACCCAGGGATGAGTCATCCACAACAAAGACGGAGCACTGAGGGCATAGAGACAATCCCATGTTCTGTTACCTGGGTTGTGGGCACAGGAGTCATGCTGGAGGGTCATCTTGCAGTAAGGCATCAGGGTCAGAAGACTCCCCCTAATGGGACAGGCATTCCTGATACCCAGAAGGGGCCTTTGGAAGTTGGGCAGGAATAACAGGCCATGGTCCCTCAAGGAAGAGGCAGGGTTAAGGGGTGAAATCAGAGGTCAGGGACAGAGCCCTCATCTACATCAAGACAGGGACTTGAACCTTGGGGGCACTGTGGGATGAGGTAGGAGGGCCCAGTGACCCAGGTCAAGCAGCATGGCCTGTGCTTGGATCTTGCAGGCAAGCAGCTGTTCCTCATGGTGCTACCATTTCCTGGATGCAGAGTTCTCCATCCCAGTGAGCAGGAATTGGGACATCTGGGCATCACAGCTACTGGGGCACTTGGTACTGAACTGCTCCTGTGCCTGGTTCACTTGACTCCCAGGGGTGGAGTCAGGGACTCTAATGGAGAGCAGGCTGAGCCACAATGACTTGTAAAGTCTTGCATGTGTGTGCATGAGGACACAAACCTGAGTACCACACACCCACACTCACTACAACACACAGGCTCACATTGCATCCCTGAGGGAAACTGCCCTGTCACCACTGTTACTGAGACAGAGCCCTTGCTCTGGGGTTGAGTATGACAGAGAAGGACCACTGTGGTAGTGACACTAGTCCAGGAGAGAGAGCTGAGTGAGGAGTCACAGGACATAGATCTCCACAGAGGTGGCTGTTAGGGACAGCCACCACTGACAAATTCACTGAGCCTTTCAAAGGCAATGTGCCTTTGCCAAGCCTTTGAACAGTGAATTCTCCAAATGTCACTGGATCCCTGGGTTGGAGGCCTGTGAGCTATTCCCATTGTACAACTGGGAACACTGAGGCTCAGAGCAGCCCTGGAGCCACCAGAGACCATGCTGCCAGCCAGTGGCAGAACTGGAAAGTGAACCTGGGACCCCGACTCCTCAGGTTGGGTGCAGGATGATGTCACCTGGAGCACTGTGGTGGCCGTGCTAAGGGCTGGGCAGGTCTGGGCATGTAGGTACTCAGGGCCAGTGTCCTGCCTCTTCCACCTCCAGCCTTGAGGGCACCACCTGGGGACTGTGGATGTCAGACCTGCCCAGAACTTTGGGCCTGTGGGTCCTGCTGCTGTCCAAGGTGGTGGGTGGCCTGGGCAGCTCTGCCCCAGACCCTCTTCCTGCCTCTGCCAGGCAGCTTCCCTTCCTCTCCTGCCTTTGTCTGCAGCAGCCTCCCTGGGTTTCACCCACTGATTCTGCCTAAATTGGCTCTACAAATAAAATCAGGTTATTTGGGGAACAGCCTCCTCCATGTCTCCCTGGAGCATTGAGGTGAAAAACACAGATGAACATGCCTCTTTTTAAAGTCAATGGATGAAATTTGTCCCCAGGTTCCAGTCTGTGAGGGTGGGCCTCTCTGTCACTATAAGCCTGGATTTCAGATTCTCCCAGTTCCCTTCAAATGAAGCAGGGTTTCCTGGAATCCCAGAGAACGTGGGGTTGTGGTACAGAATGACCATGACAGCACCCTCTGAGCAGATACAAGAGCCCAGCACTGGTCAGAGTCTTGAACAGTGTGCACAGCACTTAGTATGTGTTCATTTAACATCACACCCCATCCATCCCTTCAGGTCCAACAGGGCACTGGTACAGGTGCCACCAACTCACTGGGAGGTGGGAAGCTAAATTTCCCTCATGCCCTTGCTGGCTCAGATGCTCTAGCCTCTGTCTCCAGAACAGACTGGTTGACACACAGGAGGTTGTGTGTATGAGGAGACAGGGTTCCCTGCAGCCAGAACCTCAGACCATCCTCCAGTGTCACCCACATTCCAAGAAAACTTGTTCCACCTGCAGGCCATTCCTGACTTGTTCTCCAAGAGCTAGGTGAGCCGAAACCAGAGGAGAGAGTGATGTCTGCATCTGGGTGCTGGCCTGTTCACCTGCTGTGTCCTTGGTCCTGGATACACTCTCACCCTGACAGGGATCTGAAGAGACATTTAACAACTTGAGTTGGGCTTTGCAAACTATCTCTTGGGGGTGTTTCAGCTCTACCCATTGGACCATGGCAGTGATGGTGCATGTCACTTGGCAGGGAATAGATTAAGATGGGGGGGCAGCTGGCTTTAATGGAGACAGGGGCAGCTAGTGGGAAGGACCTGGAGGCTGAACCTAGGGCAGCAGGACTGGGCCACACCATGGTGACATTAGCAGTTCCACCCTGGAAATCTGAACCTGGAAGGTTCTGGAAGAAAATTATCAGGGGATGCAGAGGAACATGGTAGTGCCTTCCCAGGACCTTGTCCTGGGAGTGGATGGACCTGAGTCCTGGGCCTCTGCTGAGGACCATGTCCCAACCATTGTCCCTGAGCAAGGACAGCAGCCTCAGGAACAGCAGATGCAGCCTGGGAAGGTGCTATTGTGGGCTCTACCCACCCCCGGTCATGATCCTGGGCAGAGGCCATGTCAGGTCAGGGGCTGCACCACTTGCTGGGGTCCCCACCAGGCTCCTCCAACTCTGTCAGCCCATGTTGCCCCTGGTGCCCTTCAGTCACAGGTCATCATTGCCCCCATGTCCATTCATTTGCCTGTTCAATCACTATCTGTCAAGGGATGGTCATGTCCTCAGCCCCTGCAGGCCACAGGGGAAACTTGGTGCCCTTGTGGAGTTGTCTTCCTGTTGGGTGAGATCATACCCCAACAGGTCAGTGTCTCTCATGGAACACAATAAACTCAAACCAGGAAGAGATGGGGCCTGTTACTGGGCAGGGCTGCATTTCCATCCCTCTTTGAGATGGGTACTTGGGACAGGGTCCTGAGTGGGGAGGCCCCACTGGGATTCCTAGAAGTATCTCCTGCAGGGAACAGTTTGTGCAAGGGCCCTGAGATGTGCCTCTGAAGACTTAGAGAACCACCAGGCAGCCAGAGGGCCTGGGTCAGAGCAAGGATTGAGAGACAAGGCAGGGTCAGAGGAGGCAGGTGGAGTCTTGGCATGGAGGGCAGGGGTCTTCAGCTTCAGCTTCAGGGAGTGAGTGGAAACCACTGGAGGGTCTGAGCAGAAGAAGGACATGGCCTGACTTCCTTTCTAACAGCATTCCTTGACTGCAGGTGGGGGTGAGTGTGAGACTGGGGAACAGTGAGGAGACTGGAACAGTCTGGACAAACAGGTGTGCTGACTTGGCCTGGGTACTGGCAGTAGTGGGGAGGGAGTCAGATGACCACATGCACAGCAGGATGGAGTGAGGTCTAGAGAGAGAAGGTACTCCTCAGAATCCCTGTCTACAGAGAAAATATTTTCCCAGAATTCCTAGCATAGGACTCTTATGCCTCATTCGTTAGAAATGGGTCAACATCTACCAATCACAGGCAAAGGGCCTGAATGCAGTAACTGAATTAGAACCACTGTAGTTTACCTCTGGCTTAGGATGTGAGTGGGTCTGTTCAGCAGGAGGAAGCCCTTAAGTGAGTACCATGATCCTGGCCTAAATGAGATCCCAGGATGCAAGTTATCTTACCTGGGTTTGTTTGTTTGGGAATATTGGGATCCTGCTTCTGAGCTGTCAGAAAGGTGAAATGAGAGTTGCTGACAGGGTTCAGGACAGTATCTGGCATGCTGGAGAGCTTGGCCAGCAGTGAGCACCACTGTTCCTCTTTGCAAGGGGCACCCAAATTTGTCTCTTTTCCAACCTACTGTTGTCACATCCTCATCACCCCAGTATTCCCAGAGAATTCTCCTTTCACCCGTTCATGTGCTAAAATTCTCCCATTAACCACTTATCTCCCAGAAGGACCAGGGATTCCCTATGTTGTCACTCATTAAAGAAACAGCTATGGAGAAGAGAGAAAAATATGTTGCTGGACTCTAAAAAGTCAAAATAAGATAGAAATCATCTGCTGTGCTTACCTCTGCATGGGAGAGAGGCCATGCCCAGGCTTGTCATGGATGCCTTGTGCTTCCCCAGTTGACTTCCATTCCCTTCTCCTAGTCCCAATCAGGACAGGAGTGTTATCCCAGGGACCACCCTCCATGGTCTCTTGGTGGAGATAATCCCACCAAATCAGAGAATCACATTTTTCTCTTTACTATCTTGAATGGTTCACAGGTGTGCACTTGACTCAAGGCTACCCAATCAGATTTGAAGTGAGGTTATTCCAAACTTTTTATTATTGGGATTAAAATTGGAATCAATAGTGGTTAAGGAGTTGCTAGCTCCCATCGCCAGACCCACAGAGCCCAAGACTAGAGTAACACAAAGGTAATCAATTGAACTGTGAAAGAGACTCAGGCTAATACCATTGTCTGGGGTCTTGGATGCAGCCATGCTTGAAGCAAGACATCTTCTGCCTTGTCATTTTAGCCAGAGTCAGTTGGAGTGACTTCCTGCCACTTGTAACCATGTGAGTCTTCACTGGTGACCTCTCCAGTCCTGTCACTGTTTTGGTGACTGTTTTTTCCACCAGAGGCCAGTGGTAAGGGGCACAGAATCAGATACCAGGCTGCCTGGCTGCCCCTCTTGGCTCCATAACCTCACACAAGGTATTCAGCAACTCTGTGTCTCCAGTTTCCTCATCTGAAGAGACAGGGGTAATGATTCTACCTACTCCATAGATCTTGGGGACAGAGTGAATTAATAGATCTAAAGCATGAAGAACAGGCAGGCCCAAGTAAGTTCGTTGTGATTTAAAGGATTCTCTTTCACAGCAGAAAGTCCCTCAGAAAGGCCTCAGTCTTTATTACAGTGGGAAGCAAAGAGGAGAGGGGCAGAATTGAGTGTGTTGGACTGCTCATGGGTCCTTTGGGGGATGCTTTTCAAGGACCTCCCTCTCCAAGCAGGTATTATGGAGGGAACTTCTGAGTGACACATGCACTCCAGTAAGGTGGCATTGGCTGGCCTCTTCCACAGGAATTTGAAGCACAAACAAAGTGGTCAGATGTGAAGTGGATATAACAATGTGCAACCTCCTCACCGGGTTGGAGGGTTAAATGAGATAATATTCAGGGAGCATGGAAATGGTGCTTTACCCACTGAGCACTTACCATGGGGCACAGAGCTAGGGCAGGAGTGGTTATTGCTGTTACTCCTTAATAAGATACAAGATCTGAGGTGACCACATTCTTAGCAAGTTAATTCATAGAGAATCAATCAGGAAACTCACCCCTCAATTGGTATTGAGCACCACAGTGTGCCTGGAGTGGTTCATGGTACAGGGAAAAGACAGTGAGCAGGACTTTGAGACAGTAAGCCCCCTTGGGAATGGACATATATACCCAAGCAACAGAACACATGAGGAAGGAAATGCAAGTGGAGAGGACACCTGAAGACCACAAGACAGGCTGATGTGGGAGGGTAGCACCAGGGCTGTGTCAATAGGATGCTCAGGAAGAAACCCTGGGGTGGTGGTGTTTTAGAAGAGTCCTGTAGGAGGAGAAATCATCTGTGGGACTGTTGGGCAGGTGACTCTGAATGGGTAAAGGCCCAGAGGTGGGACCCAGCTCAGCTGTGTCCTCTGCAATATGAGGTCAGCAGCAGGCTGGAATTGGGGGACAAGAAGAGTGGCAGATGTGTGCCCTGGTCCCCAAGAACTTTCCCTCAACCATCCCCTTTCCACTGGCACGGTCCTTGGGATCAATCCAGACATGTTTATGGTAAATCAGGGATTTGACCATTGATGCTGAGAAGCCACTAATATGTGCCTGGACTAAATGACCTTCCAGGAGCCATAAGGAAGGAGGAGGAGGGATGGCCTGGAGAAAGTGATAAACTGTGGCCATAGGCCCTGTAGTGGGTCCCTGGGAAACTAAAATCTTTCCTAGGCCAGAAGGAAAAGCCACAGTTGATAAAGGCACTGACTCCTGGCTGGGGCAGATCGTCAGGAGCAGGAGAGCCAAGGAATGGGGCCACTGTGATACTGACATTCCTCATGACCAAGGAATTTGATTCTCCTTCAGAGAGGACCAAGGTTTGAAAGGAAGGTTATTGTTGGGGGAATCTCAGTGAAGATGGCATGTGATGTCCTCAGACCCTGAGTCTGGGTTACTGACCCAAACTGAATTAGAGGTGGAGCAAGAGATTTTCACCATAGGTGTGTGAGGCAGATTTGGGTCCCCGAGTCCCTGTGTTCCTCAGGGAAGGTAAGTGCCTTGGTGTCTCTGGGTCTTTGTCTCCCATCTGGAAAGTGGGCATGATGGTGGTACCTAGTTCATGGCCTATGACCATTCTTCCAATGAATTCATTCCAGAAATATTTACTGAGTGCCTGCTGTTTGCCTATCCCTGTTGCATGTATGGATAAGGAGAGCTGATCATCACTGAGAGCTGACCTCCCACCAGACTCCTTGATCAGAATTTCTCTGCTTCACCCTTAGGGTCTTTTGCAACCCCTGAAGCCATGTGCTGTGCTCTGAGGCTGAGAGTGGGGAAGAACTTACCCAGGGCCTCACACTGGTAAAGGAACTGAGCTGGGATTTGAACCTGAGAAATCTGGCCTAGGGACCACCCCATTCACCTCACTCTGGCTTCTTCTGAGGGCCAGGGTGGGTAGTAGTCATGAGCCCCATCTGTCTCACCCCTCTGGCCCAGACCAATATGCTACAGGACCTATAATTGCCCCATCCTTGAAACTTCTTCAATAACAGCATATGTGGGGCAGTGGGTTGATGCAGTTCTAGGGGCAGGAGCCTGCCTCTGCAGCATGGAGCCCACCTAACTGCCCTCCCACCACCATCTGTCAGGCCCTGCATCCCTGCTTGACCCACCCTCCACCTGACTCTCTCCTCATGAAGGGCCAGGGAAGACTTTGTAGCATCTGTGTCTCATCAGAGAAGAGTGACAAGGCTCCTCCTGTTCTGTCCTGCTGTCAGGGATCCCCTGCAAAGAGCTGGTCTGGTTCCAGAGTTGCTCCTCTGTCTCTCCCAGAGGTGGGAGATGCCCCCAGCACAGACTCCAGAGTTGGAGGTCCCTGTGCACTTGGCTTAACCCCACTCTCTCTCCCAAGCACTGTCCTAGCCTTGGAAACCAATCTTTGGGCAGTAAGAGCAGCCCCCAGAGGCAGCAGGGGAACACACCCCGGGAAGATGCATGTGTCTTGCATGTGGCCAAGATCCAACTGCTGAACCCAGAAAAGTTGCTGACTCCACAGGCCACCAGGGAGTGCAAACCTCAACCATGGCATGAGGAGAATTGAAGACCAAGAACATCAAGCATTGGTGTAGAAAATAGGGAGTGTCACACACTGCTGGGGAGATATAAATGATGCAGCCCCTTTGGAAGATGGTCTGACAGCTCCCCAAAAGTTAAACATGGAATTATGGAAAGTACCAACAATTCCACATCCTGAGACATCCCTAAGAAAAATGAAAACATGTGTCCACACAAAAACTTGTGCATAAATGGCCAAGGCAGCTTAGATCATAACAGCAAAACTGGGAGGCACCCCAAATGTCCATCTACAGATGAATGGATAACAACAAAAAGTGGTACAGGGGGCTGGGGAGATAGCTCAGTTGGTAGAGTGCTTGCCTTGCAAGCATAATGCCCTCGGTTCGATCCCCAGCACCGCAAAAAAAAAATAAAAATAAATAAATAAATAGTAGAACAGGGGCTGAGGACATGATTCAGTGGCATAGCACTTGCTTGGCTGGAGTGAAGACATGGGATTCATCTCCAGTGCTGGGAAAAGAAGAAAATTGGTCTGTGTGTCCAGAGGCATGTGATTCTACCACATGTAGTTCTGGCCACAAGTGAAAGGGATATAAAAACAGTGAAATGGGCAGGTTCTTTCCACGGGGTGATCCAAGATGGTGGACTAGAGGCTGACTGCATCTCCAGTCGCTCCAGAACCCAGGATTCAAGAAAGGGAGGCATTGAGAGACTCGGACTAAAATAGAGCCACAGGTGAGTCTCGCCCACCAGGTAAAGCTTGGCCTGGGCAGCAGACCTGGATATCGTTCCCTTATCGGAGCAGAAAAGGGCAAGTAGAGTCTTCCCCAGGCAGCCCTGTGCACTCCGGTGGTGGGCCCCTCTCACACCGCCAACTTCTCCAGCTTCTCGGAGCAGGGCCCCCAGTGAGAGCCTTTCTGATCAGAACCAGCTCCAAGTCCTGGAGCCAGCATGGTGTGCTCTGGCCCACAAGTGGCTTCAGGGACCAGGACAGGGCAGCCAGGGACTTCACCAAGCAGTCTGGCACCCTGTGGCAGAAGGCGCCTTTCAAGCCTAGCTTCTCAAAGCAGACGACCCAGTGAGAACTTTTCTACACAGAGCCAGCCACAAGTCCCTGAGCCAACGGAGAGCTTCGACCCGCAAGCAGCCTCTGGGATCAGGGCAGGGCAGCCAGAGATTTCTCCAGGCGGACCTGCCCCCTCCGACCACAGTCTCTTTCCATGAGGCAATCCAAGATGGCGGACTAGAGGGTGACTGCATCTCCAGTTGCTCCAGAACACAGGACTCAAGAAGGGGAGGCATTGAGAGACTCAGACTAAAATAGAGCCATGTGGTGAGTCTCCTCCACCGGGCGAATCTTGGCCTGGGCGGCAGGCACGGAGAGGGGTGGCTTATCAGAGCAGGTCTGGGCAGCTAGAGTCTTCCTCAGGTAACCTTACACACTCCGGTGGTGGACTCCTCCCACATGGCCAGCTGCGCGGTGCAGGCCCCTCAGTGAGAACCTTTCCGCACAGAGTCAACTCCAAGAACTGGAAGCAGTAGGCGACTAGGGGCAGCTTTCTTCGGAAGCACTGCATTATCAAGTTCCTCCAAGACTTCAGGCTACTGAAGGCTGGGAGGTGTTACACTGGAAATCTACAGGGACACTATAAGCCAATAGAGGAAATCTGCAATATCTGAGGGTCCCACTGACATCTGACCAATATGAGAAAACAAGGGAAGAAAATGTCCCAAACAAACCTAGATACTCTATCAATAAAACCCAATGACAGCATGGCAGAAGAAATGTCAGAAAGGGAGTTCAGAATCTATATAATTAAAACAATCAGGGAAACAGATGAGGAGATGAAAGAGCAAATGCAGGCATTGAAGGAGGAGATGAAAGAGCAAATGCAGGCATTAAATGATCGTACAAATCAACAGTTAAAAGACCAAATATGGGAAGCAAGAGACCATTTCAATAAAGAGTTAGAGATACTGAAAAAAAACAAACAAACAGAAATCCTTGAAATGAAGGAAACAAAAAACCAAGTTAAAAACTCCATAGAAAGCATAACCAATAGGATAGAAAACCTGGAAGACAGAACCTCAGACATTGAGGACAAAATATTTAATCTTGAAAACAAAGTTGGCCAAACAGAGAAGATGGTAAGAAATCATGAACACAATCTACAAGAATTATGGGATATCATTAAAAGGTGAGGTTTAAGAATTATTTGGATTGAGGAAGCCTTACAGAAACAAACCAAAGGAATGAACAATCTATTCAATGAAATAATATCAGAAAATTTCCCAAATCTGAAGAACAAAATGGAAAACCAAGTACAAGAGGCTTATAGGACTCCAAATATACAAAATTACAACAGACCCACACCAAGGCACATTATTATGAAAAGAAGAAACATACAAAATAAAGACAGAATTTTAAAGGCCACGAGAGAAAAGAATCAAATTAAATTTAGGGGGAAAACAGTAAGAATATCAGCAGATTTTTTAATCCAGATCCTAAAAGCTAAAAGGGCCTGGAACAACATTTACCAAGACCTGAAAGAAAATAGATGCCAGCCAAGAATCTTATACCTAGCAAAACTTACTTTCAGATTTAACAACGAAATAAGATCCTTCCATGATAAAAAAAAAGCTAAAGAAATTTACAAAAAGAAAGCTGACATTACAGAACATTCTCAGCAAAATGTTCCATGAGGAAGAGATGAAAAACAACGATGCAAAACAGCAATGGGAGGAACTAGCCTAAAGAAATAGCCAAATAAAGGAGAAACCAAATCATGTCAAAAAACAAAAATGAGTCAAATGACTGGGAATACAAATCATATCACAATAGCAACCCTGAAAGTTAATGGCCTGAACTCATCAATCAAAAGACATAGACTGGCAGATTGGATTAGAAAGAAAAATCCAACAATATGCTGTCTGCAAGAGACTCATCTCATAGAACGAGATACCCATAGACTAAAGGTGAAAGGATGGGAAGAAACATACCATGCACATGGACACAGCAAAAAAGCTGGAGAATCCATCCTCATTTCAGATAATGTGGACTTCAAGCCAAAACTAGTCAGAAGGGATAAAGAAGGACATTACATGCTGCTTAAGGGAAGCATAAATCATCAAGACATAACAATCATAAATATCTATGTCCCGAACATTGGCTTATCCATGTACATCAAACAAATCCTTCTCAATTCCAGAAATCAAATAGACCACAACACAATAATACTAGACAATTTTAACACATGCCTCTCACCATTGGGTAGATCGTCCAAAAAAAAATTTAATAAAGAAAACATAGACCTCAATAACACAATCAACAATTTAGACTTAACCAACATATATAGAATATACCATCCAACAAAGAACAAATACACTTTCTTCTCAGCAGCACATGGATCCTTCTCTAAAATACACCATATTTTATGCCACAAAGCTACTGTTAGCAAATACAAGAAGATAGAGATACTACCTTGTACTCTATCAGATCATAATGGATTGAAATTAGAAATAAATGACAGAATAAAAAACAGAAACTTTTCCAATACCTGGAGATTAAATAATACACTAATATATAATGAATGGATAACAAAAGACATCAGGAAGGAAATTTAAAAATTCTTAGAAGTAAACGAGAACAAAGACACATCATATCAAAATCTCTGGGACACTATGATATCAGTACTTAGAGGAAGATTAATTTTATGGGGTGCATTCGACAAAAGAAGTAGAAATCACGAAATAAACGACTTAACACTACAGCTCAAAGCCCTAGAAAAAGAAGAGCAGACCAACACAAAAAGTAGTAGAAGACAGGAAATAGTTAAAATCAATGAAATTGAAACAAAAGAAGCAATTGGAAAAATTAACAAAATAAATTGTTGGTTCTTTGAAAAAATAAACAAAATTGATAAACCCTTAGCCACACTAACAAAGAGAAAGTGGGAGAAAACTCAAATTACTAAAATTCGGAATGAACAAGGAAATATCACAACAGACACGAGTGAAATACAAAACATAAATAGAAGCTATTTTGAAAATCTATACTCCAACAAAACAGAAAATCTCAAAGACATCAACCAGTTTCTAGACACATATGAATTACCTAAACTGAATGAGGAGGACATACACAACTTAAATAAATCAATTTCAAGCAATGAAATAGAAGAGGTCATCAAAAGCCTACCAACAAAAAAAGTCCGGGACCAGATGGGTTCTCAGCCGAGTTCTACAAAACCTTTAAAGAAGAGCACATTCTGATACTCCTCAAAGTATTCCATGAAATAGAAGAGGAGTGAACCCTCCAAATTCATTCTATGAAGTCAATATCACTCTGATACCTAAACCAGACAGAGACACATCGAGGAAAGAAAATTTCAGACCAATATCCTTAATGAACACCGACGAAAAAATTCTCAAGAAATTTTTAGGAAATCGCATACAAAAATATATTAAAAAGATAGTGCACAATGATCAAGTGGGTTTTATCCCAGGCAGCAAGGTTGGTTCAAAATCCCGAAATCAAAAAATGTCATTCAACATATCAACAGACATAAAGGTAAGAATCACATGATTATTTCCATAGATGCAGAAAAAGCATTTGATAAAATACAGCATCCCTTAATGCTCAAAACACTAGAAAAAATTGGGGTAGTGGGAACATTCCTTAACATTATAAAGGCCATATACGCTAAGCTCATGGCCAATATCATTCTAAATAGTGAAAAACTGAAAGCATTCCCCCTAAAAACTGGAACAAGGAAGGGATGCCCTCTATCACCACTTCTATTCAACATTGTCCTTGAGAGTCTAGCCAGAGCAATTAGACAAATCAAAGAAATTAAATGGATACGAATTGGAAAAGAAGAACTCAAACTATCCCTGTTTGCTGATGACATGATTATATATTTAGACGAACCTGGAAATTCCACCAGAAAACTTTTAGAACTCATAAGTGAATTCAGTAAAGTAGCAGGTTTCAAGATCAATGCTCATAAATCCAATGCATTTTTATACATAAGTGATGAATCTTCAGAAAGAGAAATTAGGAAAACTACCCCATTCACAATAGCATCAAAAAAAAAAATACTTGGGCATCAATCTCACAAAAGAGGTGAAAGACCTCTACAATAAGAACTACAGAACACTAAAGAAAGAAATTAAAGAAAACCTTATAAGATGGAAAGATCTCCCATGTTCCTGGATAGGCAGAATTAATATCATCAAAATGGCCATACTACCTAAAGTGCTATACAGATTCAATGCAATTCCAATTAAAATCCCAATGATGTACCTTACAGAAATAGAGCAAGCAATTATGAAATTCATCTGGAAGAATAAAAAACCCAGAATAGCTAAAGCAATCCTCAGTAGAAAGAGCGAAGCAGGGGGTATCACAATACCAGATCTTCAACTCTACTACAAATCAATAGTAACAAAAATGGCATGGTATTGGTACCAAAAGAGAGAGGTAGATCAATGGTACAGAATAGAGGACATGGACACAAACCCAAATAAATACAATTTTCTCATACTAGACAAAAGGTCCAAAAATATGCAATGGAGAAAAGATAGCCTCTTCAACAAATGGTGCTGGGAAAACTGGAAAACCATATGTAACATAATGAAATTAAACCCCTATCTCTCACCCTGCACAAAACTCAACTTAAAATGGATCAAGGACCTCAGAATGAGACCAGAGATCCTGCATGTTATAGAAGAAAAAGTAGGTCCAAACCTTCAACTTGTTGGCTTAGGATCAGACTTCTTAACAGGACTCCTGTAGCACAAGAAATAAAAGGAAGAATTAACAACTGGGATAGATTCAAATTTAAAAGCTTTCTGTAAGCAAAGGAAACTATCAGTAATGTGAAGAGAGAGCCTACACAGTGGGAGAATATCTTTGCCAGTCATACTTCAGATAGAGCGCTAGTCTCCAGAATATATAAAGATCTCAAAAAACTCTACACCAAAAATACAAATAATCCAATCAACAAATGGGCTAAGGAAATGAACAGACACTTCACAGAAGAAGATGTACAAGCAATCAACATAAATATGAAAAAATGTTCAACATCTCTAGTAATAAGATAAATGCAAATCAAAACTACCCTAAGATTCCATCTCACCCCAATTAGCATGGCGATTATCAAGAACACAACCATCAATAGGTGTAGGCGAGGATGTGGGGAAAAAGGTATACTCATACATTGCTGGTGGGGTTGCAAATTAGTGCAGCCACTCTGGAAAGCAGTATGGAGATTCCTCAGAAAGCTTGGAATGGAAATGCCATTTCACCCAGCTATCCCACTCCTTGGCCTATACCCAAAGGACTTAAAATCAGCATACTACAGAGATACAGCCACATCAATGTTCATTGCTGCTCAATTCACCATAGCCAGATTGTGAAACCAACCTAGATGGCCTTCAATTGATGAATGGATAAAGAAACTGTGGCATATATATACAATGGAATATTACTCCGCAAAGAAGAATGATAAAACTATGACATTTGCAGGCAAATGCCTGAAATTGGAGAATATCTTGCTAAGTGAGATGAGCCAATCTCAAAAAACTAAAGGATGAATGATCTCACTGATAAGCAGATAAGGACATATAATGGAGGGTGGGAGGGGTTAGCATTAGGGTTAGTGTTAGGTTTAGGTTTAGGGATAAGAAGGGTGGTAAGAATGGAGGAAGGAAGGACTGTGTAGAGGGAAAAGAGGGCTGGGAGGGGTGGGGGGAAGGGAAAAAAGAAAAAAAACAGTGAAATGAAGGAAGCTAGGAACAAAAGATGACACTGGCAGAAAAAAAAAAACAGGATAGGTAGGTCTGTGGGGGTCCCCAAGGCTGGGGCCAGAGATGGGCATCGGTATGCACCCCACAACTGCTCCTCCCACAGTGTGACAGAGGCCTGTTGTCCATGCTTGGCCTCAGAGTCTGTGCCAAGACCAGGCTCATAATAGGTCCTCAGCTGACAACTGTGAGGAAATGCTGTCTCAGGCATCAGTGTATCTAGGAAGGAGCCCAAGTGCCCATGGAGGAGATGCTGTACTGGATGACCAGGGCAAACACCAACCACTCATGGGCACAGCTGGTGAAACTCTTGGCAAGATGTGTGGAAACCTAAGTTAATTGACTTAAACTTTAGCAAAAGGCTCTTTCTTTCTTTTTTTTTTTTTCTTCATTGCAGGAGCTCATTTATTGAGGGGGGAAGTAGAAACAGCTGAGTCAAAGTTGGAGGAGGAGGAGGGATTAAGAGGGAGAGAAGAAGGAGGCATTTGAGTTTGCAGGAAGATCACAGAAGCACAAGAAAGAAGAGACTTGAAGATAAGGAGTCCCTATCCATCTGCCCACTAGCTCACAGAAGCTGTGTGCCAATATCTTTGGTAGCCACAATCCACCTTTCCATGGAGCGATTTTTCATCCCCGCACAGACCAATTTGTTATCAGTAGTCATTTCTTCCCAAACTAACATTTTATCATTTACCAGGGAGGTCATACAGGGAGGGGGGAGGTTAGAGTCAGTGAGTTCTCTCCCAAACAACATTTTAACAAATTGATCTCTTAGGGGCCCCGGAGGAAATTTTCTCTGAAGGCTTCTTTCTACCATTTCAATGAAGGTTGCTAGGTCCTCAGTTGCCTTCTGGGTAATCCCTGTGATCGGGGTTCTGAGGGAACCTCCTCTAGCTTTTTCCATGCTGATAACCCTAAGTCTCTTACTTGTTCTTGATATGGGGCTGGGATGGCAGTCTGTAAAAGGCCAGTAAAGAATTGTTCACTGGACCCCGAGAGTATCCCATAAGTAACTGGGATGGGAGGGTTAGTGACCTGGTTACGTTCAGCTTGCTCATGACATTCTTCATTAAAAAAGGCACACCACTTTTTATATAAAGGACCAGGAAGGACAGCTTTAGTTAGGTTCTTCCAATCCTGAGTGGTGCACTGCTGGTGGGCGAGGCCCTGGAGGATGGTTTCAGCTCAAGGGGAATTGGGTCCATCCTCTGAAACAGCTTTCTTTAGTTCCATTAAATCTTGTGCCTCCCATGGTTACCATATAGCAGGCCAGTTACCCCCTGGGTTAGCATTTACGGGGAAGGTCATATAGGAAGGAGGAAGGTTAGAGTCAGTGAGTTCTCTCCCAGTATCTTAAAATGGCTGCTGAGAAGATTCCCTGCCATGCAGACAAGATGGCAGCAATTAGCCTACCCCAGGCAGAAGTGGACCCTCACTATGTGTAGAGTCTGCCTGCCCTCATGGTTCCTCAACCTTGGGAAAAGTGGAAAGAGATGGATTGGGCTCCTCATTAAAGGTCTCCCAACATTCTTTACTATGTGGCATGTTTCTGGAAGAAGGGCAACAGGAGGAGCCGACAGTTCTTTAGGCTGCAGCTCTTTGGAGGGAAATTTGGAGCCCCCTTTGGGAGGTCCTGGAGAGAAGCAGGCCTTAAGGGTGGATAATGTAGGGTAGACTCCCAGTGGGGGACCCTCCCCTAAATTTATTTTCCTCTTCCTAACAAGTTGTTCTACATGATCCCATGTGGATCAGTCAAAAAGATTAGTGGCAGGAAGCCAAGGGGTCACCCGAGTAAAGTGTCCCAGGCTTTTTCTGTCTGTGTATCGGACAATTCAAGGCCCCTACTCTTCAGCATGAGTCTAAGAGCTGAGAGCAAAGGGTCACCATGTGTGGTGTGTGTTTGCCCTATCTTTTCAGGGATGTCCTTACCTTGGAACTTGCTTAGCCCGATCCTCTGATACTTTTGGTTTCTAAGTTGCCTCTTTACTTTGGCTGCAGATCAGCCTTGAAGGGCCCTATGTTGGGTGACAGTTGTCAGGGTCTTTAACCCCCTTGCTCTGGAAGCAGAAAGAGCTGAGTCAAAGTTGAAGGAGGAGGAGGAATTAAGAGGGGGAGAAGAAGGAGGCATTCCAGTTTGCAGGAAGAGCACAGAAGCACAAGAAAGAAGAGACTTGAAGATAAGGAATCCCTTTCCATTTGCTCACTTGCTTGCAGAAGCTGTGTGCCAATATCTTTGGTAGCCACAATCCACCTTCCCATGGAGCGATTTTTTATCCCTGCACAGGCCAATTTGTGATTGGTAGTCATTCCTTCCCAAACTAACATTTTATCATTTACCAGGAAGGTCAGAGGGAGGGGAAATGTTAGAGTCAGTGAGTTCTCTCCCAGTATGATAAAATGGCTGCCAGGAATATTTCCCGCCATCCGGACAAGATGGTGGCAATGAGTCTCCCTGGGGCAGAAGTGGGCCCTCGCTATATGTAGAGGCTGGCTGTCCTCGTGGTTCCTCACCCTTGGGAGGAGCAGACAGAGTTGGATTGGGTTCCGCATTAAGGGTCTCCCAACATTGTTTACTATGTGGCAAGTTTCTGGAAAAAGATGAAATGGGAGGAGCTGATGGTTCTTTAGGCAGTGGCTCTTTAGAGGGAAACTTGGAGCCCCCTTTGGGAGGTCCTGGAGAGAAGCAAGCCTTAAGGGCAAATAATGTAGGGTAGACTCCCAGTGGGGGACCCTCCTTGAAATTGATTTTCCTCTTCCTAACAAGTTGTTCTACATGATCCCATGTGGACCAGTCAAAAAGATTAGTGACAGGAAGCCAAGGGGCCACCCAAGTAAAGGTGTCCCAGGCTTTTTCCGCCTGTGTATCACACAACTCAAGGCCCCTACTCTTCAGCATGAGTCTAAGAGCTGAGAGCAGAGGGTCCCCATGTGTGGTGTGTGTTTGCCCCATCTTTTCATGAATGCCTTTACCTCAGAACTCGCTTGGCCTGATCTGCTGGTACTTTTGGTTTCGAAGCTCACTTTGGCTGCAGATCAGCCTTCAGGGGCCCCACATTGGGCAGCAGATGTTGGGGTCTTTAGCCTCCTTGCTCTTCTCAACCAGTGACAAGGGAAGGGAGCACTCCCCAACAAGGCCAGAGCAGAAATGTTAAGACTGACTCACTGCCTGCACCAAGCCCTCTGGGTGGAGGACAATCAGATGCATCAGGGAGACTAGTCATGGAAGGAACTCCCAAAAGCCTCTCTTGGTAAAAGTGCTGGAGGAAAGGAGCCTAATGTCCCCTAAAATTAGCACCACTTTTCAGATGTGGATTGTGAGACTCCTTCTGCCCTGACCTGTTCAGTCATGTGAGGGGGAGGGAGACCCTGCACTGTATTTGGTCTCTCACCTCTTCTTCCATTCTCCTATCTAATGCACACCTGCAGACATGTGGTCCCTGGCTGATGATTGCTTGACTTAGATTTTTTTTTCTTTTCTCACATTTGGTGCAGTAATAGACCTTGTGCAATAGATTACAGGAGGTCTCCCAGGGCTTGCATTAGGTGACTTCATGCCCTATAGCTAATGTAAAGTGTTTTGAGCCTGCTCCAGATAGGCCAGGCTGAGCTGTGGTGTCTGGAAGCTGGTATGTTCATTGAATTTCCACCTGTGGTATTTTCAACTTAATGGTCAGTGTGTTGAAATGGGACCCCATGGTGAGGCCCAGAGCATCCATAGTCATCATTTATGTGAAAGTGCTCAGCACACTGGGGACAGAGAGAGGAAAAGATGAGGAAGGGCCCTGCTCTGCAGAACTGAGAGTCCACAGCAATCTCTTCCAATTGTGGCATTGATGAGAAAGCACAAGATGTGACAGAGAGTGACCAGGTTGTGTGTGGAGGGGCAGCTATTTTAACTGGGCCAGTCAGTGAAGGCCTTGCTGAGGATGTGACTTTGGCCTGAGATTTGGGAGTAACTTTCCAGGTAGGGGGCATGGTCAGCATAAAGACACACACATGGTGGCCATCCAGAAAGCAGCAGGAGACCAATTTGGCAGAGATGGAACAAGTTACAGACAGGCACTGAGAGAGGAGAGGTCACCAGGGCTGACCACTCTGTAGACCATGATGAGGATCCGGGTCTGGCTGGGAGCTGGACAAATACGCTGGTCCACGGAACAGAGTGTGCAGAATGCACATTCTGTGTCACATCAAACTCCTCTGGGGAGCCCCAACCTGCATTCATCAAGGTGAACTTGAGTTCTGTCCTGCACTTGTCTGGGCTGGATGTTTCCTTGGCTCATCATCTGTTGGGGACCCAGCCAGGGTCACTTTAGTCAGAACCCTCTAGGAAGTCATAACTGCACTCACAGAAACCCCCCTCCAAAGACCTGTGCTACCTGAGGGAAGCAAAGGGGAGAGAGGGCCATCCCTTCTCCAAGGGCTGTCACTGGCCTGGGCTGGGGATCCCTTGCTTGTGTAGATCAATTAAGAAGCAACAGAACTCAGTACTAGTAAGATGATTCTGCAAGACATCTCCAGAATATTCTGGAAAGATTGTGGAGCTAAAAGTAAAAGTTCTGACTGTAAAGTTAGGGGAGATTTGTGACCAGGAGGTAGGAAAGTTAACCCAGCAGGGTGACTGCAAGGGCAAAGGTCAAGTTGTGGCAGGGACGGTGGAAACAGAGAAAGTGCTGAGAAACCTGGAACTGCAATTAGGAACTGGTGGTGCTGGGACAAGTGGCCATGTGGTGGTGTGTGGGGAAGGGGAGTTGGTCCTGATCATGAAAGACCTAAAGTGAAAGCTGTCAAGTATTACTCTGACCCTCAGATCTTCTCCCCACCCTGAATCATCTTATCAATCCTTTGACTCCTGTCTCACAAAGGGTAGGTCATAGAAAAGTCCGTGTAAGAGTGATTTCAACCCAAGTACATATTTGTATTGTTTTGAGAACAAAGTGTCAATGGCCAATAATGAAGCTCCATCAAATCATCAGGGACCACAGATTTTTCCTATTTCTGCTACACTCTGGATAACTTCCATCCCATGGTCACTTCATTCTCCAAAATGGCTACTGAGCACTAGTTAGAGTGTCTACATTCCAGGAAGTCAGAAAGAGGAATACAATCAGAGCACAAAAGCATAGCTTTCCATGTATCTGCTCTCTACCTTCAAATCTTACACAGATGTATTCTGATATGATGGCCTTCACTTCATCTTAAAACCTTGACCTAGTACCGAGGAGAGTGGCAAATTCATTTTTCTCTTAGGAAGCCAAGTGTCTATCTAACCTTGGGGTTCTCCTTCCAAGGAAGAAGAGGAGACCAGATATGTGCTGGGCAACAAGCAGTTCCTTCTAGATCCCAGATTTTGTCTCTTTCAATATCTTTGAAGAAAACTGGCACCAAGGCTCAGCATTGCCTGGAAGCTCCCTCCTTTTTCTGACTAATCACCATGACTTTCAACCCAATCCTGAGGCCCACATCTGACCAGGATAAGGAATCTGGTCCTGCAACCTCCTTGAGGACTGTGCATTGAACGAGTTTCACCCCCTGTGACTTACAGAAGGGCATAAGAGCATACGGGGACTTGAGGATACACACCCAGTGCCCATGTCCAGCAAAAAGAGAGCTTCAGGAAATTTAAATTATGAGACTTTTTACAAGTGGGACCTTGACAGGAGGACTCTTGATGTGGATTTCTGAATCCTATTAATGGGATATAATTATTCCTGGAATCCCTCAATATCCCTCTTTAGCTATCTTTTCCAGTTAAGCTGACCACAGCAGTGATGATAAACATAGAAAAAATATAGGGAGAGTTTTGTTAAGAAGGAAGTTACAGAATTCCTTCTCAAATGGACTTAAGTTTTTATTGGGGACCTACTGTCTGAAATAACAACAAAGGGAACAGTTTCAGACACAGCTAGATCCAGGAGATTAAATGGTGTGTTCAGAAAACCCTCCAATTCTTGACTTTCCTTCTATCTTGGCTTCATTGTCTGGCAGGCTCTGCCCTTGAACTGACAAAGGTGCCCAACACCTCTGGGTTAAATGCTTCCACATGGCAAGCACCTCCAGCAAAAACCACTACAAAAAGACTGGGATTCACACAGATTGGATCACCCTGTGATCACCTGGAATGGAATAAACTTGTGGGTCATAACCATCTCATATAGAGGATCCTTCCACAGTCCACCAAATCATCAAACTGGAAAGGAGCCCACACAGCTGATGATAGAGCAAATCCTTCCTCCTGCTGTGCCCAATCAGTTCAGGCCTTCTGTCCTGTCCCTGGAAAGCTCTTTTCCAGAGGAAATAAGGGATCCCAGCAGCCTTGTTCTCCTGAAAAACCCACATCAGTATCCTGAACTCTCTGGTTCCCTCCTGGGACACCTCTTACCACCCTCCCACCAGGGACGGGGAGCAGCAAGTCTCTGCTCAGAGGAAACTGACCACTGAATCCTGCAGCACAGAGCACTCCCAAAACTGGTGCCCTGTGCCCAGGCAGCTGGAGTGCCTGCCTCAGCCTCCTGGGCACTCTCTGGATGCCATCTCTTGTAAGCTATTGAGAAATGGCACCCAGCAATGAAGACCATGGTTCCATGTCATGTCTTTCTCAGCTTCTCTGCAAGCTCTTCTGCTTTTCCAGTTTGTATGTCCCTCTTCTGCTCATTTCTTTGGCTCTGCATAAATGTTTGGTTCTCACAATAAACATTTCTAAAGCACCTTCACTAGATTAGAGTATTGCTGGATTCCTAGGATACAAAGGTGCAAACAACAAGGATTTCCATCCAGTTGGGAAAACTGGTTTAAGATAGAGCTGACTGATCTCACAGGGACAGAGTCTTCAAAGGAGCCCCAGGAGGGTTCATGGACAGGTTTCAGGGTGTAGATCCAGCACCCACCACTGTCAGGTGCCACCTTCCATGTAGTGACTCAGGGATTCAAGTTCCTCCCTTCTTTTGACCCCATCATTTCCTGGGACTGTAGATTCCTCCAGATGCTCTGATTCTGACTGGGAGAGGGAAGAGGAGACATAGAGAGGGTGTTGCCTTGGAGGTATCTCTGGGCCAGGACTGTAAGATGCTGGCATCTCCTCCCACCACATCTTCTGGGGGGTCTATGACCCACAGTAGCCACCAGTTGCAAAGCAGGCTCTCAAACAGGTCCCTGGGGTCTGTTGGCACCCTTGTCTGGCATATCCTGCCTCAGACAGTACCAAACCCTAGGTATACCATGATTTTTTTGGGGGGTGCTGGGGATCGAACCCAGGGCTTTATGCTTGCAAGGCAAGCACTCTACCGACTGAGCTATCTCCCCAGTCCCCCAGGATTTTTTACATATACATACCTAGGATAAAGTTTGATGTATACATTGGACACAATAAGAGATTAACAACAAAAATAAACAATAAAATAGAACAATTATAATAGCAGAGAGTAATAAAATTATCAGTATCACTGATCTTGCATTTTTGGGGACATTATTAAGAAAAATAAGGGTTATTTAAACACAAGCACTACAACACTGAGACAGTCAATAAGATAACTGACATGGCTACTAAGCTACTAACAGGCAGGTAGTGCAAACTGCATGGATATACCAGACAAGGAGTGAGTCACACCCCAGGAAGGATGGGGTAAAATTGCAGGACATCACATCACACTGCACAGAACTGCATGCAATTTAAAATGATGAATTGTTTGTTTCTGAATTTTTCCATTTGATTTTTTCTGATAGTTGTGCATAAGTGAAACCATTGAAAGTGTAGAGAAGGCTGAGATCAATTGTATCCCCACCCCTGCCTCCATCTCCTGTTTGAAGAGCAGGACTTGTTTTGATACAATCATAATTAACACATATTCAGTAAACAACTTATGTCACAAATTCTACCAAGCTCCTTGATATTAAACTCTGCAGATGGTTTCTGATACAAATATTTATGAGTCTTGTTTCAGTGGTATATGGTCCAAGAGGTGAGAACAACATGGGTGAATCTGATTCCTCTCCCATGTATGCCTATGCTCCTCCCTGCTCCCTCTGGGTTGTCAGTACCCCTCCCATCCCTGCCAACATGCCAGTTGGATTGGCAGCCAGCCTGTGGGTGGTCCCCTCCAGAAACCCAGACATGGGCTCCATTGGGGCTCATGACCTTGATAGGATAGAAGCTTTGGGAAAGTGGGAAACAGAGGGAGGTGCAGAAGAGTGGGGAGGAGTCCAGAGGGGGAGGGTGTGTGGAGAATGGGACTGTCTCAGTATCTGTTTCTTTTGCCTATCTCCTTCAAATACACCAACATGTATGGATGGATAAACAAGATGGAATCTCTATGTCCATTGCATATTAATCATTAAAAGGAATGAAGTCATCCATGCTCCATGGATAAACCTTAGAAATACACTAAGAAATTAAAGATAGACACACAGATGTTGTGGTCCTGCCCCAGCTAGATGAAGTGTCTAGCATAAACACATTCATGGAGACAGCGCAGCTTGGTGTTGCCTAGGGCTGGAGGATGGAATACTTGAGAGAGAGTCTAGCAGGTGTGGGGCACACTCTACAAATGGAGATGCTCTGAGACTAGATGGTGGTCATGGATGCACAACTTCATGCTTTCTCAAGACCTCTGACCTCGTGCACAGGATGTGTGTCCTGAGTGGGAGAGAAGATTGCTTTGAATGGGTGTATTTAATGGTGTGGGAGTTGAACTGTAACAAAGCATGTCTTTGCAAATGCACCATCACTGGAGTTCATCACACGCTAAGCATCACTGTGTCTAGTACAGGGACACAATGAAGCCATGCAGGGTTAGGTATGCAGATCATAGCTTGCCAGACTGGTTACAGTTTTTCAGGGCTGATGTGACTCTATTGGATTTCACCTTAGAGTAGCTGCAGTGTCTCCTCAGCCCTCAGATGCTTGCCAGGATGAAGAGACTCCTAACCTGGGAAGACTATCTCTAATGGGACATCCTGTGCAGAAATGGGCCCTGGTGGCTCTGGGAAGGGCTGACTTTATCTTTTTCATAAAGGAAGTTTCAAAAATGTGAGTGGCCATGGACTCCCAGGACCACCCTGGGACTTCCTCCTGATGTGATCACAAGGATGGAAATGTATTTGAAAAAAGCCAGGTTGGAGGGCCTGTGTCCTCCCTAGTGCTGTGTCTCTGACCCCTCCACTCATCTTGAGTACCATCATGTCTTCCTCTGCCCATTACCCTGAGACCATTTCATCTGTGTTTTCTGCTGAAGGGAAGGACCAGCACTGGCCACCTTGGCCACCCACCAGTTACCAGACCAGGTGCATGTGGACCAGAAGCCCATGAGCTTCCTCCCTAGCCTGTGGATGTCCACTGTGGTAGGTCGCTTGAGCATCTGGCAGAGAGGAAGCACTCTTGCTCTTGAAAGATAAACTATTTTCCAACATGACTGGCCTGTTATGTTTGGATGTGAGGTTACCCCCAAATGCTCATGTTAGACAATGTAGCAGTGTTCAGAGGTGAAATGATTAGATCACAAGAACCAAAACCTGATTAGAGGGTTAATTCATTTGATGGGATTGAAGACTACTGTACTGGATGGCAAATGTAAGCAGGTGGAACATGGCTCAGAAGATGGGTCTCTGGGGCATGCCCTTGGGGTCTGTATTTTGTCCTGCAAGCTTCTCCCTTTCTTTCTGCTTCCATTTGCCTGAAATGAGCAGCACACTTCTACCACACCCTGCTGCCATGTTGATCTGCCTTACCTAAGGCCCAGAGAAGTTGAGTTAGGCAAAACATCCAACCCACGAGCCCAAATAAACTTTTCCTCCTGCAAATTTGTAATTGTCAGGTTTATGGGTCACAGTGATGAATAACAGATGAGCGCAGGCCTCTTCAGACAGCCAACCCCTTTATCTGGACTCACCTAGGAAAGACTGATGCCTTTCCCTCCCTGAGAGGGACACACAGACACAGAGAGTTCCACTAGCAATGTGGACCCAACTCTGTTTCTTTCTTGTAAGCCCTCCTGTGAATCACAGTCCTCGCTATCCCTGGGATGGCTCCAGTTCTGTCTCACAGACCTTCAGAGCACACCTGCCTCATTCCAAATGCTTTGCAGCCTTCACACATTAATGGTCACAATTGCCCAGGGAGGCACACATTCTCACCCCTGCTCCACATCCAAGGACGTGGAGGTGCAGGGAAGTTAATTAAATCACCCATGAAGACACAGTTGGCCAGAGGGGCAGCCAGGATGGGAGTTCTAGGGTTGCTTTCCTAAGCCATTCTGAGAATTGGTCTGCTGAGCAGACTAGACACACTGTCCCCACTGCAACCTGGGGAGGCTCATTCTGTGTCCTGACCTCCATGGATACAGGTTAAACTGTGGCCAAGTGCAGGGACCTGAGTAAGCACAAAATCTCTTGACAACTTTAGGGGAGGATGAGGAGGGACTGGAACCCTCCATGTCTGTCGTCTGCATGTGTGCTGACCAGCCCCAAGGAAAGCAGTTCATCTAATGGAATTGAAGCTGTGGAGACTCCAGGGCCCAGAAACACACCCTTAGTGTATCCTCAGCAGAAATGCCACAGGACACATGTCTAAGGAAGCCCACCACAGACCTGTGGCAGAGGGAAGACCTGGAGATGATCCAAGAAGTCTCTTACAGCAGGGGTATGCCTGAAGTGCACTGTGACTATCAGGATGAAGCCACATCCAGCAAAATCAGACACAAAAGAAAGTAGGTGAAGTCTGAATTGGGTAAAATTCAGACCTGCGATCAGCAAGTGGAATTGGGTGGCAAGGAAACAGAGAATAACAGGAAGCAACTGCCTGAGTCAGGAGTGAAGACCTTGGAGACTGTGGTTGGGCAAGGGGACAGAAGATTTCTGGGACCACCTGCATTCTGCATTGGCACCTAAGTGTTCACTTCACCTGCCTGTTAATGATCACAAAGGCATATCATGCTGTTCCTTGATGTGTGATCTATTGCACAATTTAAATAAAATACAAAAAATGATGGTCCCTAGACATATGGTCTCCTAGCCCACCTGGTGGATCTTTAATTTTCCACCAGCTATCAATGACACCCCCTCTGTGGCCAAGTGACTCTAGGCCACTTTGTCCACAACTGCAAGTTTGCTTCTGTTCTACTCATCAAAAACAGGGTTCTGCTTCCACAGAAAGACAATTTGGCCTGCACCTGTGGTCAGGGCATTCAGGAGCTCGTGGCCCTCTCTTTCCAGGGTGGCCTCCCCATGAACCAGCTCTCCAGCCTCAGCTCCAGAAAAGGACCTATTTTCTCCTCTGTGAAGAGAGGACATGTTCAGGACAATGAAAACACTCTGCCTCCCAGAGATGACTGGGTTCCTGCAGCAGCCCAGAGAAACCTCCTCCTAAAGATGCCCCTTGGGTTCCCAACCTGTCTCCAACTTCACTGAGAATAAGGCCATTTTCTTCCCAGTGGCTACAGAGAATAAAATCACACCTGTGCACCTGCTGCACTCAGGGCTTCTGTCCCAATGCTTAGCTACTTGCTCTTCTTCTTTCTGGTCTGAGATTGGGGCCAATTTTGGTCCTCCTGGCTCCTGTGTGACCAGGGTGGTGGGTGACTGTCCTCTTGGAGAAGTACTCTGTGCCTGACCCTGCAGAAAGAATCACAAGTGACCAGTGCTGCTTTGAGGCACTTTGGGGAAATGTAGCCACCACATTCTTTTGGGTTAAGTTTTATCTGCTTCTTCTGGGCTTTGGTTGGGACATGATTAAAGTCTAAGGCAAATGGATACAGCAATCCATCTCATCACAATACTGCATCACTGAGCATGCAGACCTGCTGATTCCCACATGTCCCTCTGTAGGAGGTGTCATTACTTTTGTGGCCATTTTATACAAGAGGCTGCTGAGGCACAGAGAGTCTCAGCAACTTGCCTGAAGTTACACAGCTACTTCCTGGCAGAGCTGGGAGTTCATCCTAACCCTTTGTTAATTCTGCTTCCTCTTCCCCACTGCTTTCTTCTGCACCTTTCCATCCCAGAGCAGCATGACAGAGGGCATGGGGTTGACGCTCTGTAAGGTGCACCTGGAGGAAGAGATCCTCCCTAAGAGAGCACTGCCCTCACCTGGGACCTGTCCCAGTGGAGACCCATCCCTTCCTGAAAGACCTCACCACCAGGATACCCAGGACTTGAGCTTCACAGCAAGAGAGTTTAGTTTGGTCTCCATGCAGGGGACCAGCTGCAGTGTTCACACAGGTGGGGCTATAGGGGCAGAAACTCTAAGACAGGACTAGTTTCTCCACATTCAGCAAATTCTAGAGGCTAGAATGGAGCCAGAGGGGCAGACACTCTAAGACAGGACTATTTCCTCCACATTCAGCAAATTCTAGATGTGTGCTCTGTCAGGAGTTTGACTCTGTCATTCAGTCACTCAAACTTTCCTTCCTACCTTCAGTGTGGGAATGATTTGACAGGCTGATTCAGTTCAAGGAAAGGACCCCTTTCCTCAGGCAGGGGTGGCTGAGCTGCCTGTCTGGAGCCAGGCCTACTGGGTCAAGCCCCAGCACTGCCTCCTAGGAGTTGTGTAGTTCTGGAAAATCATCAGCCCACTCTGTTCAGTGTTCCTCTTTGTACAAGTCCCTGCCCAGGTTGAGGGGTGTCACAGTGACCCTCTCCACCCTCGGGAGGCATCAAGCACAGCACTTGGCAAGGGTTGAGCCCAGGAAAACCTGTAGGACCCAGGAGCAGTAACAGCAGCTGTAGCAGTGGTAACAGAGCTGCTGCCCTCTCCTCTGGTCTGTCAAGGAGGACCTTGTGCTGTGCTGGGGGCAGAAACTCCTCTGCAGAGCCACCCCTTGGCACTGCCCTGTGGGCCTCAGGCCCCTGGAGCCTGCCCTTTTTGCCCTTCTTCAAGAATCTGCCTGCAGGACCCCTATTCCTTCCCTGTAACCCACAGCAGCCACTGTTCCCACACCTCCTGTCACCCCCCATCTGTGTCTAAAATCACTCAATGGCTACAAACATGCACCTTGATGCCAGATGAAAAGGGGGCTGAAAACCTGGAGCACCCTGGTCTGGTTTGTTCCCTGTGGGAACAGGAGTTCCCCTCATCATTCTTCCCCTGCTGAGGAATCCTCAGGGCTGTCAAATGGAGGAAAGCAGATATGTATCCAAGCAGTTTTTCAATTATGCCACAGTGTAGAGAACCCAAGGCATGGGGATGAGCTGTGCAACAGCCTCAGTTCTGGACTCTGGGGACACAGCATCATCCCCATCCTCATGGAATCCCAATGACAATAGGGAGAGGAGGTGGCAGGCATGAGGGCCTGAAGCAGGAGAAACAGCACTGGGATTGGCATGGCCCATGGGCCACCAAGCAGACTGGGATGGGGCAGTTCCTAGTTCTCCTGGGCCACCGTCTGGCTTTGGTTTTTACATGGAGTGAGATGGGGCAACAAGGTATGACTTATGTTTTTAAAAGGCCCTTTGGGCTACTGATTAAGGAGCAGAGTAAGGGGCAAAGGGAGGCTTGAGGTGCACTGGAAGGGGTTCCTGAGTTGTGCTGGAGGCAGTGGGGTGGCTAGAGAGTCAGTTCTGCCTGCATTGCTAAGCAGAACCAAAAGATGGAGGTGCACAGGTTAGTTCAGGTGAGTGTGGTGCCATGGGTTTGGGGACGTCCTCATGGAGGCCACTATTGGACTCATGCTGAAAGAGGAGGAGGGATGCTCACCAGGGAGGTGGAAGAAAGAAGGCAAAGAGACCTGCAAGTGTGTGGGCCCCAGGTCCTGGGGCTCTGCACTCTTGGTCCCTGGGTGGGGCACAGTGGGTGTGTTGAGCAGAGGGAGCCCAGACCCTGTGCACTTGCAAACACAGTGGCACAACCACACACCTACATACACTCATACACATGCATGACAAAAAGAAAAAACCCACAAGCACACTGTCAAACACACAGAAGCACACACAGATGCACACACAGACACACACACACACACCTCTCCACACACACAGAGGAACACACAGATGCATCACACAGACAAACACTTAGACACATGTGCGCACACACACACACACAGGCACATGCACAGAGGCAGTTTACTGTAAACTGAACCTCTGAAACCATGAGCCAAAATGAACTTTTCCTCCTCAAAGTTGTTCTAGTCATATCTTTTGGCCACAGCAATGAAAAACTGACTAAAAGAGGCAGGTTTCAGGTGGTGGCCAAAATATTTCTTTTAGTAACCTTTCAACAAGAAAAGAACTACAAATAAGGTCATCATTATTATTACCACAGACCAGGTTAACTAGAGAGGAGGTATGAGACTGGGAATGTGGGTGTGCACCCAGGCACCACACTGTGGGTGGAGGTAGGTGCCCAGGTGTGGAAAACACTGGCCTAGGTGACCATGAAAAAGCCTTTCACACTGTGGCTTTAAGTCACAAAGGGCCTGGTCATCTGGCTGTGGGCAAGTTACCCCAAAGGGGCCCCATGGTGTCGTCTACACCCCTCACCAGTTCTACTCTTGAAAGAGGAAGGGATCTTGCAAGGTCACCTCAGATGGCAGGCTATTCCCCACACTCTGGAAGCCAAGAAGCATCCTGAGAGGTGGGGAACCATCCTTAAGGCATTAGACTTGGCATGAGGTGGACTCTGAGCCTTTACTCTGGCTATTCCCGTATGGACCACTCTTTCCTGTGCTGTAGCTTGGTCCCCCCTTTCATAGCTCCCCGCCCACAAGTCACTGGTCTCTGCATGCCCCCAGTGACACATGCTGCACCATTCTCCAGCTCACGATGGTGCAGGCTTATCATCTGGACTGGAAGCATTCTATGTATTTGACAATGTATTGGGGTCCCAGCCAGCTCTGTGAGAGATGGGTGGTGTCTGGAATGTTTCCCTGCCCTGCTGACTCCTAGCAAGACTATGGCTTTCACTGAATGAAGAAACAACCCACCACAGCCTAGTTTTCTGCCTCCTCCTACCAAACCTGCTCTTGGTACTATTGTCCAAGCACCCAGGGATGTCTTCCTTCTTCAGGGTGATGTGGGGCATTCATAGTAGGACAGCCTATTTGGAAAACAGCACATGGAGGTGAGCCTCAGTCAAACAGACCCTGTGCCTACACACCCCAGAGAGTTCATCAAGTGACCCAAGTGGGTATCCTGGTCAGCCAAGCTCCATGTGACCAGGAGGGAAACTCCTGTCCCTCGGGACATCTGGCAGTTATGCTTTTAGGGTTTGTATTCAACAAAAGGCTTGACAAAGACAAAACATTCACGCTCAGCCACCCAGGGAGGTTGCCCTGATGGCAGGTCTCCATGGAGACCATGGGTGCACATTTGTTCCCTCCCACTTCCTGGGCAGGGCATCTGTTCTACATCCATTACACAGGACCTGGAGACTTGTGTAGGATGGCACCTTCCCCAGAACTCTGGGGGATTTCCTCTACCCATGGGAGGTCATGCACCCTGAGGTACCACAGGAGCTCCATGTCCATGTATTCACTCCATCTCCACAGGCATCTGTGGGGCATCTGTGCTGGGCCAGGAGGTCTGCAAGGAACTGAGTTGAGTGATGCCTAGGCCTGAACTCATGAGGCTGGTACACTTGGGAGGGGAGAGACACAGTTGACACAGAGTACATTTGGTGGGGAGGCAGTGGTGTTCATGTGCCAGAAGGTGGAGAGTGTGGAGGGAATGTAACATACGGAATGGGACCTGTGGGGAGGCCTGGGCAGGTCTCAGTGAGGTGCTAGTGGGCAAAGACCTGAGTGGGGAGGGAGGGCTGGCTGCACCTGCCACCTCTTATTCAAGTGACAGTGGATCACTGCTCACCCTGCAATGATCAGCCCTGAGGAGGGTCATAAGCCTCCACCCTATGGAAACAGCTGTGGCCTGTGACTCCCTTTGACTGACAGAGTGAAGGAGGGGAAGTGACCTTGCTCAGGTGGGACTGAGCACACTTGTCCCCAGAGCTGCTCCTGGTCAGACCAGCAAGATTCTGCCCACAGAGGCATTTGACAAGGTTTGGAGACATCTTTGGTCACCAGGACTTGGGGGGAGAGTACCACTGCATCTAGTGGCTTGAACTAATTTGCTAGCATTGACTATGCACCCCAGGTGGGGGTCTTCAGCCACATGCAGTTATCTCCCAGTCTGCAGGTGGGGAGTCTGGGATCAAGGTTGCTTCCTCCTAGGACTAAAAAGAAGATTTGTGCTGTGCCCTTTGCTGTCCCTGGTAACTGGGCACCAGAATTTGATGCTCATTTGCCTGGCATCTGCCTGACATTCTCCTTGGGTGCTCATCTGTGTCCAAATGTCCCCCTTGCATAAGGCCATGAGTCATTTGGACAAGGAACCACTTACTGCAGTATGACCTCATCTTAATAAATCACATCAGTGACCACCATCTTCTCAAATGCAGTCACCTTTGGAGGAGTTGGGACTTCATTGTGTGAAGGTTGGGGGACAGAGATGCTGGTAAACACACTGCACTGCTCAGAACAGCTGTGCAGAGACTAAAGCTGAGGTTTGGGAGCCCTGTGCAGGAGCCTGGTGTTCTGGGGGGCAGGTGACCAAAGGCAGAGTGGCAGCCCACCTATGTTGTCTGCAGCCCAAGGGAAAAGAACAGCTTTGTTCTTTTGAGTCTGAAAATAATTCATTTACTTTTTATGCCATATAATCCAGTCCATCGGGACAGGAATAGGCTTCCCAGAGTCACTTGATTGGATTTGGAACCATCCCAAGTCCCAGAAGAATGTAGAGTCAAGATTTGATGACATCTGCCATTGAGCAGCAAGGGAGAGTGTCCCACTTGTCCTCATGATCCCTGTCTTTGACCTACCTCCCCAACTCAGAAAGATGGTTGTCCAAAGTCATAAACACCCAAGATGGCACTTAGCAAGGACCAGAGTGCATAGAATGTTTCCTACCTCCTGACTGGGAACAGAGCCACCAGCAGGATTAGATGCCAGACTTTCTGATGTCATATCCCCAGGGATTGTCCTGCTCCCAGAATGGACCATGCCACACACTTTACTTTATCAACAATTTTGTGGAGAGCAGAGGTTCAGCTTTTCATCTGAGATGCTTTGTTCCTGGCTTAAATTCTTATTATTTTCCCAGAGTGATTTTGGTCTGAAAGTTCCAGTAGAGACACTCTAATGGCCTTTTGAGTAGCAAGGACTCTATGGTGGGTGGGGGACAAAAGTATTGTTGCTCTGGAATCTCTTTGGGCAGGTGAAGCTCTTTCCAGAATGAAGCTAGCCCTGCCTGATGAAAACATGGTGGTCTTTTGCCAGGTCTGCAGGGACCATCAGGGAGGACTTGGGCTCTGTGTGTTTGGAGCAGGGCTTGTAGGAGGGAGTGTACCCTGAGAAACCTAGTCTGGTGTGTCTGATTGAGTAGAGGGACACTGTCCCTGTGCTACCACCATTAAAGAAAGTTCTGGGATTGACCAGCACTCAGAGAGGACCATGTTACAGGGGGATGTTTGTCAGGACTCTGGTTGCAAGTGACAGAAACCCTAATCCAACAGATGGGAGTTAAGGTGTAGACTGTCTTAGGATGTGAAAGTTTAGGTCTCTATGGCCTCGGGATTTCTGGCAACTTCATTCCCCACCTGCCCTCAAGGCAACTCTTCTAGCAAGGGAAGCCAGTGTGCCAGCAACCATTGGCTCTGATTGAACCAACAGGGGCCACGCCCTGATCAGTAATAGCAGAAGGGCCAGGCCTAGGTCACATGCCCATCTGTGGACCCCCCTTTAGAGCACATGAATTGAGAATGGAAGGAGCATGGAGGAGGGGCAGTCTGCTGTCACCAGAGATGGAAGACAGACACTGGACAGTCAGAAGGATGCAGGGCCTGTGGCACAGACCTGGACCTGGGGGAAAAAATGTCTTCCCTAGCAGGAGTACTGCTGGGGACTGAGGCCTGGACTTGCCACACAGGCCAACCTGCTCAAGATAGCTTGTGGCTCTTTAGGAAGTATGCAGGGGCACAGGACTGATGGGGATGGTTTAAAATCAGCATCTGCTGGACCCATGGAAGCATTACTGTTCCTCCAAGAGCTGGCTTCCCATAATAAATGCTATTGTCTTATTTCTTGGGGGAACATGCAGTTTGGAGTTGAAGTTGATTGTGCACAGAATAAAATAATTTGCTTTTTTTCAGCATCTTCCATGAAACTTGTTTGCAGTCAGCACAGACCTGAGAGAAAAACACCTTTTGTCCCTTCTCCCCTGTCCCCTGTGGGGCCCTAAATCACCTCCTGTCTCAGCACCTCTAAGCCCAGATGAGTGTCCCTCTGCAATCACAAACAGAATTATAGCTGCTGCCACCTCCTCCTGATGGCTCCTCTAGGGCAGAAGAGAGCTCACCATGGTGGGGCCACCACTGTCCCCTAAGTTTTCTGGGGCCACCAAAGTCCTCTAAGTCTCCTGAGGCCACCACCATCCCCTAAGTCTCCTGGGGCCAGGTCTGGGACCCTTGACTCCCCCAGTCAGGACTCACAGTCTTGCCCACTACCTGGAACTGGGGCTGATTCACAGACTCCTGATGTGTTCCATTTGGTTTCTAAAAAAACAAATGTCACTAATTCTGACCTAGGGAGTTTCATAGGGGCAGTCTGGATTTTACCCTCTTCTTGAAAACCAGCAAAGTGCAAGAACCCTGCCTGTGACTGGCCCCCGGGAGCATGGCTTCCCCAACTATCTGTGTCACCTGGCCTCTGCCTCTCCCTGGGACATCTTCAGTTGGTGTCACCTGCCTGGTCCAATATATTGATCCAAGAATGGGGTCCTCAGTGTGGCAGGGTGGCCAGGGTTCAGGCTCCACAAATGGATGGGCACCTTCCAGTTTTAACTGCAAGCTTACTTGAGGCAGGTGAGGTGCTTCTGTGGGACTTGGTTTCCTCATCAGTAAAATGGGCATGTGTGCAGCACCTGTTGGGGCCATAAAGGAGTTCACATGGAGGCAGGATGGGGGGACCAATCCTACAGGTGGGAGGTTCTGACAGCGTGTACTGACCCACCAGCCAGTTCCTGTGTTCCTCTGGCCTTCCCATCATGTTCCTCACCCTCCTGGCTTGTGTGTGGGTTGAAGAGCCTCGAGGAAGGACCACCAAGGCCCCCACCAGAACTGTGAATGTTATGGGATGCAACTTAAGAACAGACCAATCACCACTGAGAAGTCCAAATTTGAGTCTTTATTAAGCCAGCCAACCCACTGTCTCAAACAATGCCCCCAAAAATGGCTATTGGGAGAACAGCCCCAACCACAGGGTTGTAGGGGTTCTTATACCAGAAATCACATTAATCATAAGTTTCTGTTGCTATGATTCAAAATTGCAAACTAACATAATGAGATCATCAGCATAGGGGGAAGTGGGTCATTTTGCCTAGGGAAAAACTAAAGAATGGTTACTAGCATCCACACAATCATCATTCACTTGGTACATTGTTTAGGAGCAATAGGAATCAAAAGAGAGCAATTTTTCATTAACTAAGAATTGTCATTTTGTATTTCTAATCATGTCATGCTAAGCAACTGATGATGGGCACAGAGGTGGTGTGCTCCCATGGGAGAAGCTAACCAATTGTTGATGGGTACAGTGGTGGGCTGTTCCCATGGGAAAATTATTTTCTGCATAACATGGAGTCTCAGAACAAAATTGAATCTGTCCAGTCATTTCACTTATATTGTGGCCTATAACATTCTCCTGGAGCTAGATCTGTCGGCCCTTCACAGTGAATAGAGGGTCTTTGCAGGCATACAGTGAACAGTGAGCTCACCTTGTCTAACAGCTGGGGTAGGTACAGGGACAGGCGTCCTCACAAGAGACAGAGGAGGAGAGGGCACAGGGACATGGAGAGGAGGCCGTGTGACTATAAGGCAGAAACTGAAGTGATGGCAGGACACCAGGCAAGTCCTAGGGCCACCAGGGCTGGAAGGGGCAGGGAGTGTCCTCACCTGGAGCCTTGGGAAGGAACCCACCCCCACAGACACCCTGATTTTAGACGCCAGCCTCTGGAACTAGGAGAGGAGAGAGTGCTGCTGTTCCAGAAAAGATCATGAGGGAAGCCCAGGAGAGGGAAGAAGGTGACTGCACGCAGCCATATCTCTGCACCACAAGCCATTCATCGCTGGGTTCTTCAGGACTAAGACACATCAGAGTGACTCCAGAGTGTGTGGAAAGCATATGTATGCCCCAAACACAACTGTGTGAGAATGGGGGCCTTTCTAAGGCAGACAGAGCTGGGGTCTAAAACTCAAGCTTCCCAACCCCAAGAAGAGCCCAGAGCAGCAGGCCTTGCTGGAGAAGACATGGCCACTTAATGGGAAGGGACTTAGAACCGCTGGCCTTAGTCCAGTTTCTCTACCAGAATGCACACAAAACCTGTGTGCAGGCAGGATCAGCTCCCTGAGAAGCCAGCCTAGGTTGCACCCCCAGGAAGAGGACCCAGCAGTGACCATTCAGTCACACCATGTCCCTACCCACAGGGCTTCCAATGTAGTGGGAGAGAAGCAAGAACCAAGTCAGCAAGTCTTCAATGTAGATGAACAGTCCTTATCTATGTGGCCAAACCTGGCTCCTGAGTTCATTCCTCCCATTAGAAGGATGCAGAGAAAGTGGAGGAACAGAGAGGCTAATTAAATTACCAAGATTGCATAGCTGGTTTGTGCTGGAACTAGACCAGAGAACCCTATACAATATTACCTACTACCCCTCAAGCAAGCAATTCCCAGAGGGCTTCTATGTTCTGTTTTACATGGATTAGCTCCTTTAATTCTCCCACAAGAGCAATCCTGTTATCCTCATGATACAGATGAGGAAAAGAGGCAAGAAACCTAAAGAAGTTAAGTCACTTGCCTGAGGTCAGCAGCCCAGGAGCAGCGAAGCCTAGATTTGAACCAGGAAATTCACTCCCAGATCTAAGCTTGGACTCCCAGTTCCCTGAAGCTTCCAGAATGACTTGCTCAGGTAGGCAAAGTCTTGCTGGGTGTTCTGTTGGGCACAATCTTTCCAGGGGACAGTGCCAATTTCACACTGGAATTCAGTGTAGTCTTGGCATCAGGGTCCTTGGGAAATCACACAACCAGTTTCCCAAAGAGAGAAATGTCACTATGGTCTGTCCCATGAGGGATTTCAGGAAGAAGGCTATGGGGAGGAACCACCATGTCATCACGAGGAGGAAGATACAGGTCAGGCCTGGGTCTGTTGTGGGCAGGATCTGGTGGGTCCTCCCTCTGTCTGTTTTCCTTGCTGCCCTCCAAGTTTCTGGACCAAGTACAGTGCTGGGTACAGCTGACTGATGAATAGATCTGTTTCTTACTCTCTTCCTTGGACTCTCAAGTCCTGTGGTTTCCAGAGGCTCCCTTCCACTGGGCAAACATGGAGCCTCAAGGGGCTGAATAATCCAGGAACCAGCAAGACCAGTTGAGATTGGAGACCCACAAACCTGGGAAGACCAGGTGATGGAGTGAAGCTGGGGTGATCAGCTTGGAGTGGGCTGATCACCTGGTGGGGACATTGATTCATGGGCATTCCTGCCCTCCTCCAAGTTTGGGTTGTAGTTCATTTCCCCATGGTCTTAAATCATCCCCCATGTGCACGAGGAACCTCCGAGTGCATCCATCCTGTGCCTGCTGGAACCATCAGCTTGATTAAGACCAGGTGGGAGGAAAAAGGCCCACTGCATGGCAGGCAGGTGTAGTAGCTGTCAGAACCATTCATCAGAGAGACGGCTGCCCACACATCGCTGGCTTAATTTCATGTTTGAATGCTGATGGGTTTTCATTTATAGATAATATAAACAGGTTGACATGCCCCTAATTAGCTGATTTGTGGTCTTTAAGGACAAATCATTATTAATATTCATCCATTTTTGCAACATGCAGGCAGATGCCTGGCCTGCATGGGCCTATATATCTTCTGCTGGCCTACCCTGCATTTCTGAGTCCTCTCTGGCCTGTGGCCTCCAGAGAGCATCACCAGCTGCTGACATGGTCCCTCTCCAGGACAAGGGTTTATCTCTTGATCATGGCATTGGTATGTGATTTGCCAATTTCTTTTCTTTCTTCCCCCCATGTGTCCTCGGCTCAGCTTTCATTCAGTTACCCTCAATCCCCTTAGATACAAACTGAGAATGCCCATCTCTGGGGACTTCACAATCTGACCTCTTTCTGTAGTATTGCATCTTTCTAGATCCTGGTTTCCTGGACCAGATTAGTGTTCAGTGGGAGAATTTGCTAGTTCATGTTTTCAGGTTACCTTATCCAAGACTGTTCTGCCTCATGAACTTTTCCAAAAACCAGGGACAAACCTGTGTCTTGTTTTGGAGTGGAATTATATTTTATGTAAACCCAGTGAAGTGCTGAAAGTTAAGTAATAACCAAGAGTAATTACTGGTGCCTGCCATTAGGCTCTGCAGGCTGCACACTGAGCCTCTGAGCCACTTCCCTCTGCAGACTGTGTCCCTCCAGAAGGTGTCCCTCAACTCAGAGAGGCAGGTGCAGGGCACTAACATGGGTTCATCCCTAACCCACTGGCAGGCCCACCTAGGACAGGGACAACTGGCCTATCAATAGGCACGTCCATTTCCACATCACTCACTAGCAAATGTCTGCTTTGTATTTGTGTCTTTCCGTGCTTCATCTTCCATGTGTTCAGCTTTATGCAGGTCTATGCAACTGCACTGCCTCCCTGACCACCAAATGCCTTCTCTGGAGAGCAGCAGGGTGATTAAAAGAGCACTAGACCAGGGCGAGAAGCTGCAGGCTGAAGCCCACTCCACACTGGCTCTGTTGAGTTTGGGGAAGCATCTAGCATCTCTGAGACCAAGGTCCTCTTTTCTCTAGACCAGTGATTCTCAGTGTGGGTTGTCTTACTCCTGGGAGACACCAGGAAAAGTCTGGAAACACTAGGTCACATCTTTGGGTGCTGATAAACACCCTGCCACAGAGCATTAACATAAAGCTAAACTACTCTGGGATGTAGCTTAGCAGGTAGAGTGCTTGCCTTGCATACACAAGGCTCTGAGTTCAATAACCATTCAAAATTATAACAATATTCTGTAATAAAAAACTATTTAAAATGTATTAATTATTTATTTGGGCTAGGGTTGTGGCTCAGTGGTAGAGTCTGGCATGTGTGAGGCCCCTTAGCACCACATACAAATAAATAAAATAAAATGAAGGTCCATTGACAACTAAAAAAAATTTTTTTAAAGTGTTGTAGTGCATATCCACTTCTCCACCAGGTTTGGGAGACCTTCCAGGCTCTCTGCACTGCTCCCCCAACACTCCCTCCTCTGAACAGGGAGGCACCACCCTAAATTGTGTATCACCATTCTTGGGCATATCCTTCTGTGTGTGCACACCACCCAGGGCTAAGGAATGATGATGGCAAATCAGCCTCCTTTACAGGGCTAATATAAAGAACATCAGTCTGTGACAGGAAGCCTGAGAAGATGTTTTCAATTTCCTATAAAGTAATTCCTACCTGGGGGAATTACTGTGATTTCCTAAGGTTTCTCTTTTGCTCCCTCAAGCGCTCACATTAGAAATCATTCTGCCTTCTTCAACAGATGTAGAAATGAAGACCAGAAAGGTTAAGTAACATTTCCTGGGTCACACAGCAAGTTAGGCCTACACTCGCCTCAAACTTCAGTCCTCAGAGTCAACTTCTGCTTCATGCCATGGAGACTAAAGACACCATCAAAGAATTTGAGCTGCAGGAGTTAATTGAGTTCCATCTCAGCCTCTCATCCCAGTCAGATCAGTAGCTGCTCTCTCTCAGGCTTGTGACAAAGTCCTCCTGACTTTTTTGCCTCCTGCAGTGGTTCCTTCATTGCATGAAGCACATCAAGACAGCAGTGCTCCAGATTTTACTTAGGTTTCTACTAGTGATACGACAGAGAAAAAGCTGTGGCATATATATAAATCGATGAAGGATAGCTCAATGATGAGACTGGAAAGAGACAAAATAAATATCAGAACCAGAAAAGAAATGCCTTGATATTACTAAAACTTTATCAGGAAATAGTGATGACCTCCAAAACAAATTGATTGAGGAAACACTTACAAAAACAACATTCCAGCATAATGAACAGTTCGATATTCCAGAAGTGGAGAATACAATGAAAATTTGACACTGGAAGTTGAGAGAAAAATGCAAAATAATGGAAACAAAAGTCAAATCATATACTACCAGACTGACTGCTGCCCCATATCATTGTGATGAAAGTCAAACATCAAAATGACATCTAGGACTTGCTTTCCAAAGAGCAAGAGGTGGGTGCTTTAGTTCACAGGAAAAGAAGAATTTTGATACATGTAACTTAAAAGATAGTAGTAATATTTCTTCTCCAAAAGATTCAAAGTCTGAAATAAAAGACAGTGACCTCAAAAATGAGATTAATCCAAAAAGAGATACCCTCAGAGTAAGGACTTTGGTTTCAGAACAAGAACTCAGGCAAAATTCCCAGCCCCAGGGGTACAGGTCAGGATATGGAGCCAGAGAAAATCACATGTGGCCCAAGCTGCCCAGAGTCTTTATAGTCCAGAATGTGCTGGGGTCCTGCTGAGTGATAGGTGGAGGTAAGGGTCAGTGGAGATTTCCTATCCCTGTTTGGTTGCCCTGTGGTGTGCTGTTCTCTGCCTTATTTGCTCTGCTGTCCCTTATATAGTTACTCAAATTCTGACCTAACACCATCTCTCAGCAAAGCAGAGATGGTTAGTGGTGGAGAGGACAGGATTTGAGCCTCTAATCTTTGGCAAGACACTTTGCATCTGTCAGCCTGTGTCCCCATATGTATCAATGACAGTCATTTCTTATCATGAAAAATGTGGTGCTACTGAGGAAGACTGGACCACAGTGAGTGCCCAATGGTTAGTAGGTATTGCTTGTTTGTTCCACCTAGGTTTTCATATAATCTGGCTAGATTGAAGAAAGAAACCCATGTAGTTGCAAACAGAAAATAAAAATAGACTCTCCCCTTGTCCAATCACATGCACATGTCCTCAGGACACCAGGGTCTTGGAAATGACACTACTGTGTTCTGGAAGCCATGCTCCTTAGGGTCCTTCAATATGTTCTTAGAAAACAGGTCACCTTTGTGCTGCACTTAACCTTTGTGTACCTTCTAGGAAAGTGAGGAAAGGGGGCAAATGCAAGACTGTCAGATGTAGTTCCTAATCCATCTGCTCCCTGGCTGCTGTCCTCAGACTTCAGTTTCCCCACTCTTCCTTTTCTGTTCATACTTGTGAAGGGTGGTTATCAGACACTAATATTGAGGTAGCTCATCACTGGTGCTCTGTTACCAGGCACCATTTTCCACTCCCAAACCTCAAACCTCAGGGACCTGCTCCCATGATCCTGCCTTAGGTTTTATTTATGTATTTATTTGTTTTTGACTAGAAAAACATGATGCCACCAAGAATTCTTCATCAAATAATTCCTGGGCAATCAGCACTTTTCTGTATGTACTTCCTGTTCACACTCCCTATCCAAGTCTTTCAAATATATGATCTCATTTAATCACCATGCCTGCCCCCAAGGTTATTCTAGGCCAAATTCAAGCTCTACTCCAACAAAATGCTAGCGTTTCATCTCTGAAGTGCTTAGTTGACCACACAAACTCAGCTGATGCTTATCACATGAAAGCAAATGTTTTTGTTCTCTCTCATTCTCTTCCTAGGCACCATTCCAGAGTTGCCCCACCACAGCAGACACCCTAAACTCCAACACTGGAATCAATTTTGTGTAAAGCCCTACTCACAGACCTGACCACAATATGGCAGGAAGCAACCTATACTACAATCCTCCAGGTCAATTATGGTCTTGGATTCTTCTCCAAAACCATTTCCAGTACTCTGAAAGGACAGTGGGGTTTTTCCTGATGGTGTCTCATTGCCAGGAGTGAAAGAACCATTTGCATTTGTTTTTCATTTACAGTTCTAGAAACTTGGTGGGTCATTACCCAAGCACTTCTGGGGTATATGAAGGGGTGAACCTGCGTGCCCTTGGTCCAAGACCCACAGTATTCATTTGCCCAGCGGAGCAGTGGTGGTCACAGGTGAGCAGTGTGATGTGTTGAGCATTTCTCCTAATATCTCCAAACCTCTCAGGGGCCCTGGGAGCCACCTCTTAGCCTGGCACCTGTCAGGCCACATGAGTTATCCCAGGGCAGTTGCTACATCCCTGTCCTCTCTGGTGACAGGGCTCTAGGCCCTTGGTGGTCCACAGTGGTGTGGCACACCCTGAAGTAGTGGGTTGGAAAGGCCTTGGGGGACCATCCTGGCTGTGACCTTGGTGCCAAACCCCAGAGACCCCATGAGGTGCCTGAGATCCTTGACCCCAGTGCAAGGTAGTGGGTGGCAAAATTTGACCCTGGCAGTGGTGGATGGGTCTGTGGGTCATGGGCTGGGGTGCTGCCTCAGTGGTCTAGTGTGGGTGCAGGCTGGCTGAACTCTCTGCCTGTAGTGGACCCGGTCATGGGGATGCAGTATCACAAACTTGGTGAGCACAGGCTTCTGAGTCCCCCCTTTGCCTCCAATTCACCTGGTGGGAGGGAAGTGCTGGTTTCTAGGTCTGGAGGTGTTGTGTGGGTGACTGGGTGTGCCTTTAATCTATGTGGAACCCAGGAGAGGAAAACTGAGCTACCTAGAGTGTACTGTGCTGCAGCTATTTATTTTCTTCAGCAAAGTCATGTAAAACCTTTAATATATTGTGGTTCCACCCTCCATTCTTTAAAAGAACCAGTCCCATTACTCTGATTAAAGGTGGGTTGATTAGTCTGAGTCTTTGCACAGCCCTCTTGTTAACTGATGATGAGTGACATCTGGTGGACTTCAAATATCAACTGCCAGTCACCTGGCCCACCCTTTCAGTACTCTGACCTGGGCCTTGACCTCCATGTCCACAAGGCCTGGTTCCCAACACCACATGGGTGTTGTACAATCCCTGAAACAAAATTTTCAGAGCGCACAACTTTGAAACTCCTTTGTTTCTCCCTCTGTTAACTACTATTTAGAATTCAGTGATGCACTCTAAAATAGGAAAGGAGAATCTGCTGATTTCAAGTGACCTTTTGAAAACAGAGATGCAATCTCTTGTGCAAGAGCTTGCCCAGATAAATCTGAATTTCCCAACTAAACATATACAAACCTGCTAGGTAGCATGTTTCACAGAAGATCCCTCCTTGGGGGGGTCTTTAAAACACATTAGTGAACTTGAATTGCTGCTAGCTACTTTAGAAATATTAACTGTAATATTCATTACCTGTATTCTGAAACACTACCACACTAAGAAACAATTTACTCTAGGTTTGATGGAAGTCACCAGCATTGACTGTGTCTGGTGTCAGGTGAAGTTGATTTAGGTGTGCCACTGATTTCAATGTGATAACATTTTTAAAGTTCTGAACTCAATTATGATCACACAGCTTAAAAGCACAAATTTTAAATTAAGATTTATTTAATGTTTTCTGAGCCCTTGTCTCCCTCAGTCTTTCATAAATGCCTTCTTTCATGTTTTACTACATGAAAACAAATTGCTGTATTTCTGGTTATCTCTTCCATTACTTGTAAATATTTTATTTCAATTAACTGTAATTTTTGCTTAATGATTTAGTCTGTGAGAAAAGAGTTGAGTCATTTTGTAAATTGGAATCTGTGGTTTTATGGTTCAATCATTTAAAGTTTTATTTACTCAATTAATAAAATTTTATTTTGAGACAACTGTAGAGTCATGTACAGTTGTGTTTAAAAAGAGAATCCTCTGCCCACTTTTTATAGAGCCACCCAGAAGCTCACATTGTGACATTAAAGATGATATAATGGAAGTACAATTTTCATCACAAGAACAAACACTTCATGCTGACCTCTGAATCACACCTATTTTCTCCTGATGACCTCCCAACTACTCATGGTCACCATTAAGCTATTTCCACTTTTATAAATTTATCACTTCAAAAAGTTTTAAAAATAGAAATGCTACTATGGAACTTTTACTGATTTAAAAAAATAATGTAATTATTTGGTGATTCCTTCAGTTTGGTGTGTATATCAGAAGGGCTACCATATATAGAAGCATCTCACCTATAAAGAGCTGAATACAAAACAGCAGTAAAAGGGAGGAGGGAAACAGAGGCAACTGAAGGACACAGCTGTTATAATTTTCTTAGATGATGTGTCAGCAAACATGTTTCTCAAAGAACCAGATGGCAAAAAGCTAAGTTTTGCAGGTTCTCTGGTCTCTTCCACAACTTTTCAACTCTGCCCATAGAGCTAGAAAAGAATCTCAACCAAGATGTAAGCAAATCAATAATGTAGTCCAATAAAATTTTAACTGAATAAACACAAGACAGGCAGATGGTAGGGGCACTGGTACTTATATTTCTTGGGCAGTAGTTTGAATAGTAGTAGTAGTAACAAAAGAAGTAGAAAAGTACTAGTAATTGTGATTTTCATGTTCTGTTCGGAACAAAACCCCATTCTTGTAGGAAAGAAAAAAGAACAAGATATGGGTGGGCAGTTAGCAATACATAGCTCATAACTGAATCAGAGGCACAACTTAAATTGAAGCCTTTGATAATTGAGCCTGTGCTTTCAAACATGGCCTTATTGCCTCTAAAAAGTTCATTATTCAGGAAGTTGGAACATGGAAGATCGTTGACCTGTAATCCACTGAGACAAAGTGAGATTCCATAGAAGAAGACCAAGTTTTGGAAGGCTAAGACTTTTGAAAAATCACAGTTGTGGAAAGCAAAGATAAAATCCATCTCTTGGTTCCTGTGCATCATTAATATACTTGCTTATAGTAATAACAACAGCAGATTTGGCATCTGCTGAGCACTTATGAAGTGCTTACATTGTCTCATTTTTCTTCATATCACCCCATGATAAAAACAAAATTGACTTCTCTGATACCATATTATATGTAAGAAATAAAGTTCAAACAAAAGTGATTTGCCAAAGACCATAAAAACAAGAGGAGGTCGAGCTGAGAGGTGAACACTAGCTTGTTGTCTTAGCCTAGGTTCTGCACCAATAGACTCTATTGACAATAGCTTCCTGTTTATTTTACTGCACTTTAGGACATGAGGAAGGTACATCAAATCCCTAGGGAATACTCAGAAGCCTCTGCAGTTTTGAAATAATTATATGCTGAAATTGAAGTGAACAGCATCAACCAGGAATCTAGGACAATCTAGGACAAAGTAGACTGAGGTGGTTACCATACACTCACACACACTGCAGTGATTGTGTTGTTACCATAGTAATCTTCTATGGTCTTAAAGCTCTTAATACACTGCATGTGTCACAAACAGCTACACACATAGTTTCTAGAGGAGTTTGCCTTTCAGAAACATCTAGTCTTTGGGAATAAAATCTGTGTTAACAGATTTCTTGTTTCTCCTCCCATTTCCTCACTCTAAGCTCTTGAATAACTGCAGATTCACAAGCAGTTTTAAATAATAATAATTCACAGATCCTGTGTTTCCTTTATACAATTTCCTGAAGTGATAGCAGTCTGTAAAATCACCACTGAACACCTGACCAGAAGGCTACTCTGAAAAAGTCAAGGCAGAGAATTTTCATGGCCACAAGTCTCCTTTGATCTATCCTTCTATAGTTCACTCAACTTTGGAATTTCCCTACTTCACTAATCTCAAGTAACCTGCCATTTGCTAATTTCAATAATGTTCTACAAATGGAATCAACAGCAAATTCTTTTAGTAGTGACAATAATGTTACTAAGAGAAATGCTTTGAAAAGAAATTGAGTTCTGTTCACACAATATTTCAGCCTTGATTAGCATTTTTAGGATAGTTAGCTAATCTTAGATTTTTTTTTTACTTCTCATATTTCCTTTTAGATGCAGAACCTTTGACAGTAATAAAGAAAAGACATAGTTACAACAGGACAAGCATTGTAATGGCCACGAGTTATAAACAGGCAGGGTGAGGAAACATTGTAGTTTGCCCAGGGATGAAGAAAACATTCACTGCTAACTGAAATAATCTGGGACAAACTAGACTGGGCTGTTTGCCATATAATCACACACACAATCTCTAGAGGTATGCTCTAAACAGTCTTTCTTTCTTTCACATATCCTTTTTGGTGATATATGAATACCTAAATACTAGCAGAAATTTCTAATCAAACAGCTTCACAGTAAAGCAAAAATCCATGAGACCAAGGAGATAAGTCCCAAGCATAAATCCTATTCTTAAACATTTTCTTTAATTAAAAATGTTAAAAGGAAGAAAGGTATGTATGAAACAAGTTTCAGCTCTATTCTCCACCTAAGCTACTGCACTTAGAGACAAAAACATGGAAGTTCATTTTTCTGATGTAAGATATTCTATTTTCATTCCAAATCATACACTAAAAATCAGTATCATTTTACTTGAGACTCAGAGAAAGGTCAAAGAATTTTAACCCTCTAATAAGTTTTAAAACACTGGAACAACATAATCTAATTACTTATCAAATTAAACTGTCACCTCTAATTATCAAAATCTGAAGTGAAATAATTGATGCTTACATTTCGTCTATGTAGTCACACACACTTGCAGGTAGATTACATAGCTTTAACACGTTAGCACGAGACACATGTGGAGGACACAGACAACAAAACATTTGTTTTTGCTTCTGTGTACCTAGACTGTGAGTGTAGGACCCTAACTTCAGCAGTCATCATCACCACATCCTATCTGAGGATCACAAGAAAGATGATCTGTATCACCAGTACTTTCCCTGTCTACTAAAACAGGGCCTTGATATGGACAAACAACATCTAGGAGAGTTGTCACCAAAAATAGGTTTTACTTTCAAGGTTACTGTGTCAGGCAAGAAAAACAAGCAAGAAGGGTTGCTTCTCACTCCCAGTTTCTAACCAAGAAACATTCCAGGAATTTTCTATAAACTTGCGATCCTCCTGCCTCAGTCCCCTGAGTGACTGGGATTAAAGATGTGTCCCACCATGTCTCATTCAGAAAATACCTTTAAAACCTGCACAAGTTACAACTCATTTCACAGCATTTATTTCATTACTACCTCATCAGTTTATTTCTACATGCCGTTGTGAAGAATATGGACTCTTGTTCACAAAGGGATTAAGGCAATAATTCTTCCACCTATTGATGCTGAGGGAAATCAAATACACAAAATGAAACTTTGCTTTCTTAGAGTTGCTTAAACTAACAATTGAATATTTCCACCATTGGCCCTAACATTGTTATGAACACTCAAAAATGTAATATTAGAGCAGGCCCTCTTCTGATCCCCAGGGGATACATTCTAAGGTCTTCAATGGATATCTGAAAACATGAACACTACCAAATCCCTCACAGTGATTTTTCCTAGTTAGACACAGAGTACTGGAGTTAAATCATCCTTCAAGTTTTATGCTCTGTTACCTCCTTTTCACCACTATCTATATGATTTGGGGTCATTATTAAGTAAAATAGGCTTATTTGAACACCAGCATGTGATACTGAATTAATCTGATAACATAGATGTAGCATATACAGTATGGAGGCACCAGACAAAAACATGATTCATTTCCTTAGAGAAATGGAAGATTTCATCATGAGAGTCTGCCATGTACCCAAAGCCACAAGTTGTGATGTGTAAGAGTCAGGATTTGAACCCAGGCAGTCTGATGTCCAAGTTCACATTCTAAGCTACCATTTTGATCATTTCCTCTTTTCAGCATTTACTTATTATATATTTCTAAAGAGGTGAAGAAGAATAGTAAGATAACAAAATTGGGCTAAATCAGGGACATTTTCCATGAGCAATTCAGAAATAGTATTTTTACTTTAAATTTAATCACAAGATGCTATTCAAAAATTCCATGACTGCCACAATTCTTGGTTTTGCACAAGATCAAGATATGGCTAAACTGTTCTCAGGGCATGCAAAATTTATTGAAATTTATAAAGAGTAAAGCAGTGGATGTTGTCAAAAATCCATGCACTGTATATTACTTCAAAATGTTGAGAATGAACAAATCATTGAAACAAAATTTCATGGTTTCTGGAACTAGAGAGAGGTTATAAAAGGGAATGGCTACAAATGGGTACAGGGTTTTCTTTCAGAGTAAAGGAAAAATTCTTATAGACATTGATGTAGGTGCACAACACTGTGGATAAGCTAATTCCCTAGAATTGGAACTAGACACTTCACAAAGGGATTTCATGGTGGATACATTACAACTCAATAAAGCTTGTATATAAAAAAAGAGTACATGATATGAACTGTTCTGAGGCAACTATAGCCCACTCACTAGACCACATGTCCTAAAGAGTGATGCCTTTTTATTGCTTTTTTATCTGCAGAGACTAGAGTTGCATCAGTGTGAGACTTACAGACTGAATAAAGACTGGATACTGGGGATGGTCTTTGAAGGAAACACTCAAGTCATTAGAACTAGCTAGACTTTGGTCAGCTCTTATTACCGCAAAGTATGAGATCACCTTAGACATGATTTTACAGATATGAAATTTGGTAATTCACAAAAACTCCCATAACTGTCCAAGTTATTTGATAATTATACACACATACAAAAGTTCTATGAGGTGGGGAGGGCAGTTCACTATCTCTGAACTTCACAAAGGGAGAAAAGAAACTTCCTAGAATTTAGGAGTCTGCCCTGGGACCAGGCTGAAAATGGTATCACAACAGCAGAGGCCAGGCACAAATTATATTTTGCCACATTGCCACTCTTGTGGGTAAGTGGAGATGAACCATGTTACAAGCATTAACAAAAATAACCAGAAGGTCCCATTCAAGGTTTGAGGTTTATCCCAAGATCCACCTCTAATATACTTTGTCTTTAAATCACCTGGTCATTTTCTTTCACTATCTAGTTATCCACAGCATCTGTTTGATAAGGCTTCCTCTATTTTCCTTCATAGTATGCCATGAAGAAAGAGAGTGGTCATGCAGAGAGCTAAGAAACATGATTCCACATCATTTGCATGAGTTGCATGTCTCCCACCCATGCTTCCAGGTTCCATTCTCCTAAGAAACTGCCAGGGCTATCTAGACTTTATCAGTGCTCCACCAAACTAAAAGATGTGTTTATGTTAGACAATCACAAGACAGCTGTGCACTCACTTCACATGTAAAAAGTGAAATCCCCAAAACATTAAGTTAGGATTTTCTAGAATCAAAAAATGACTGAGAACCACTGAGTCTCAAGGACATTCTTCTCACTCTATCCCAGTATTCTCTCCATACTCATTAAGCTCCCACACACTTTCCTTCCTTCTAAGACAGTGATGTGCCTCATCCACTTCCAAGAACTCTACCTCAGTGGGCACCCACCCTGTATATGAACTGACAAATTCATCAGCTGTTTCATTGAACTTTGAGTGGTCTATCTTTATCTTCTTAACATACTTGACCCTGCCCATTCCCAGATTATTACTTATTTCCAGTCTATAAGGTGCTAGAAGACCTGACCTTGAAGAGTTCCAATGGCCTGGCAAGGACACACATCACCTTGAGCTACAACTATAGTTCTTCTCTTTGGTTCCTTTTCCAGGGATGAGAGAACAGCCTCTCCTCACCTTCTTTACATATGAGAAAAAATTTTGGTGGCCGATAATTCTCCCCAAACTCCTGGGATAAGAAGACATAAGACAGATCACCATGATGAAGTTTTCTAGGTGCAGGTGCAGACTGAACCCCAGTGATCCTTGACTCTTCCCTAGATGTGACAAGCACCCTGAAGCATTAGCAGAACTTGTGCTTAAAGGTCATGACTAGGTATGGATCCAAATACATAAACTTGCAAAGTCTTTCCAAATCCCTGTTACAACATGTTCCTGGCCAGGATCAAAACATATTTGCCTTTAAGGAAAGTTGGATCTTTAAGAGTTAAGTTTCATAGATTACATGAGCATAACAAACTACTTCTTAAATGAGTAATGAATGAGTAAACAAATGATGAAATAACCTGTATGTGATTTTGAAAATCCAAATATAAGGTGATAAATCTCACTCATATTTTACTGGGTAATAAACTGCCCATGAGATGCAGAGCTGTGATGCTTTCCTAATTACCCAGCCAACACTAGAATGGCTTGAGTATCCCAAGTACAGTGTCACTGTTGAAGAAGGACAGGGAAGGATGAATGGGGCAAAGTTCCTAACACTCACCAGAACTAGGCAGCAGTAAGAAAGAATAAAAATTCATTTTGCAAAATCCACATAATAAAAAAGCTCTGAAACAAATAAGGAGCAGGTATTGATAAATACTAATGTATGTTTATGTGTCTAATTAGAATATGATCAGCAGAAGTGGGCATGGAAATAATAATATTACTACATGATGTTTATTTTAAAGTATGTTTTCCCACCTATGATTTTATTTAACAAATAAATACTTGCAGTCATATCTCCAAGAACTTAGGAGGGCATCTATGACTGCCTTCATCTAAGGTATTCCATTATCTCAGCTTTGTTGTGGATAGTTATCTGATTTGTCCAAGGTCACAGAGCCACTATGTCAGGACTGAGACTGAAGCTTTTGGTTCTGTGTATTTTATTCTACATCACCTTTACAGAAAACATATGCTATCTCATACATTTATTTATTAATTAAAAAAATACTTATCTACTCATCTGATAAATATTCTCTGCTTACTATAGATGATCACAGTGGTTAAGTTGCTGGGTCATTTCTTTGCCTCCAGTTAGTACAGCTAACTCAAAAAAGCAATAGATATAAAAAAGATAAAAAAGCCATAAGGAAGAGTTATTGTAGAGTCTTAATACATGCTCTTAAAATGTCTCTTGCTATGACAGTTGCCATTTCAAAACATTATATGGACACAAATTTAGGAGTTCAGAACAACAAAGGTATGTTTCAACTAACAAATTCCAGGATTAGAAGCTTCAGAATTTATTGTTCATTAAAACATTACTCAAATTATAAATGTTTAATTGAAGAATTTAGTTGTAATTAAGAGCTAATGACTTAAGATATATAATAGGCTAAAATTTTTTTTAAATGTCTTATTGTCACTAGGTCTGTGCATGTAAAATGAAGGGACATTTTAATTCAAATGAAAATTTTGTACACAGAATATTAATCTGTTGTCATTAAACACTACATTGTCAACTAAAATGGAATCAAGTCATTCTAAGAGCCCACCATTCTATGACTACTGATTGTGAACAGGAACTTTTCCTTACCTCACACACACCTTTAGTAGCACCACAGCATCAGTTACCTGAAGACATCAAGAGAAGACACTAATGACCTCAATCACTCCAACTGCATCAGTGAATGATGCAGACTCAAACTTACTCATCCACATACTGTCAGGCAATGCCCATGACCTGGTCTAACACTGCCTGTGAGACAGAATTTCTCATACCTCCTGATAATGCCTAAGAAAATATGCAGTTCTTTTAATAATCTTGGTCACTGAGGCTTTCACTATGCACAGTTGGGATTCTGTGAAAAGCACAGGACAGTCAACTGAGTCAGCAGGCTGCACAATATATGTTGAACCAATTGACAACACATTAAAAGAAATACCAGAAATGGGGTTCAGAATGTATATAGTTGAAGTGCCCTGTGATGTGAAGTATAGTATAAGGAATAAAATCCAAGAAAAAAATACAGAAAATGAAAGATCACTTTAATAAAAAATTAGAAATTGTGAAAAAATACCAAGTAGAAATTTGTGAAATGAAGGAATCAATAAACCAAATCATGAACTGAACAGAAAGCATCACCAACAGCCTAGGCCACTTGGAAGAGAGAACCTCTGAAAAACACAAAATTTATACTCTTGAAAACAAAGTCAACCACACAGAGAAGATGTAAGAAACCATGAACAGAACTTACAAGAAATATGGGATAACATAAAAAGAGCAAATTTAAGATTTATCAGAATATAAAAAGAAATGGAGGGCTGGGGTTGTAGCTCAGTGGTAGAGTGCTTGCCTGGCATGTGTGAGATCCTGGGTTCGATCCTCAGCACCACATAAAGATAAATAAATGAAAGAAAGATATTGTGTCCACATACAACTAAAAAAAATATTTAAAATTAAAAAAAAAAGAAATGGAGATAAATACCTAAGGAGTGGACAATGTTTTCAATGACAAAATAGAAAATTTTCCAAATCTAAAGAATGGTATGGAAAATCAAATACAGCAGGCTTACAGAACCACTAGTGTGAAAAATTACAGCAGAACAAAACCAATGTACATTATAAGAATGACTGACATAGAGAATAAAGATAGAACTTTAAAAGTTGTGAGAGAAAGAAATCAAATTACATATGGGGAAAGCCAATTTGAATTTCAGCTGTTTTTTCAATGCACCACTCAAAGACACTCAAAGACTTAAGATGAAGTGCTGGGAAAAAATCATATAATTTACATGTATTTCATAAAGAAGTTGGAGTTTCTGTCCTCATAGCAAGCAAAGTGAACTTCAAATCAAAGTTACAAGGGATAAAGAAGGACATTCATACTGCTAAGGAACTCATACTTAAGAAGACATAACAATTATAAATATATATGTCCCCCAAAATGGAGCATCTACCTACATCAAACAAACCCTTTTCAACTTCAAGAATCAAATAGACTACAAAACAGTAATACTGGCTTAGTTTAACACAATTTTAACTCCACTGGATAGATCTTCCAAACAAAAATTAAGCAAAGAAACTATAGTACTAAATAATGCAATCAATAATTTAGACTTAAAAGACATATATAGAGTATTTCATCCATCATCGAGCAAATACACTACCTTCTCAACCTTCTCAACTGCACATAAATCCTTTTTCTAAAACAGACCATATATTATGCCACAGAGTCACAATTAACCAATACAAAAAAAGAGAAATACTACCCTGCATTCTATCAGATCATAATAGAATGAAACTATACATGAATTATAAAATAAAAATAAAAGGAAGTCCAACGCATGGAGACTAAATAACATGGTACTGAATGAAAAATGGACAGTAGTAGAGATTGGGGGGAGAATAAAAAATGTACTTAGACATGAGTGACAACACCTATAGAACATGTCAAATTATCTGGGACACTATGAAGGAAGTATTAAAAGAAAAGTTCATTGCATTGAGTTCATTCTTTAAAAGAATTAAAGGCCAATGAACAAATATCCTACTTTACATCTCAAAGTCCTAGAAAAAAAGAACAAATCAACACTAAAACTAGTAAAAGAAGGAAACAATTAAAACTAGATTTAAAATCAATGAAATTCAAACAAAGAAAACAATTTTAAAAATGAGAAAAGTGAAATTTTGTTCTTTTAGAAAATAAATTAAATTGATAAACCCATAGCTAGTCTATTGAAATGAAAGAGAGAGAAAACCCAAATTACTAAAATTCTTGATGAATAAGAAAATATCATGATGGACACTATTTAAAAACAGAAGAAAATAAGAAATTATTATGAAAATTTGTGTTTTAATGAAGTAGTAAATCTTGAAAATGTTGACAACTTTCAAAAGACAAATAAACTAACCAAACTGAATCAAGAGAATATGAATAATGTAAACAGACCAATTATAAGCAATAAAATTGAAAACACTATCAAAATTCTACCAACCAAGAAAAGCCCAGTACCAGAGGATAATTCTCAACTGAGTTCCACAAGGCCATCAAAGAAGAATTAATGCCAATACTCCTCAAATTATACCATGAAATAGAAAAGAAGAGAACCCTTCCTAATTCATTCTATGAGACTAGTATCATGTTAATACAAAAAAACAGACTAAGACACATCAAGGAATGAAAACTTCAGATCAATATCCCTGATAAACTAGATCCAAAAATTCTTAATAAAATTCTGTCAAATCACAAAGACACATTAAAAATATGGTGCTGCTATAAGCATTGATGTGGCTGTGTTACTGTACTATGCTAATTTTAAGTCCTTTGTGTATAATCTGAGGAGTGAGATAAGTGTGTCAAAGGGTGGGTCCATTCCAAGTTTTCTAAGAAATCTCCACATTGCTTTCCAGACTGGCTGCACTAATTTGCAACTCCACCAGCAATGTAAAAGTATGTCTATTTTCCCACATCCATGCCAACATCTATTATTGCTTCTGTTCTTGATAATACCTATTATAATTGGAGTATGATGTAATATTAGAGTTGTATTATTTTGCATTTCTATAATAACCAGAGATGTTGATTTTGGCACCAACCTATATACCCTTTTACAGATGAATGAATAAAGAAACTGTGGTATATATACACAATGAAATATTATTCAAACATAAAGAATAAAAGCATGGCGTTTGTAAATAAATGGATGGAACTGAATAATATCATACTAAGTGGAATAAACCAATTCCAAAAATGAAAGACCAAAATGTATTTCCTGGACAATGGTGGACAATGATATATAATTTTAGTATGGGGCTGAGGGGTGAAAGAATGGAGGAATGTTAGATTACATAAAGAAAAATAAGAGGAAAGAGGGGTGTATGAAAAATTGTGGAATGAGGCATACATCATTACCCTATGTACATGTATGTTTACATGAATGGTATGAATCTACATTGTGCATAACCATAGGAATGAAAAGATGTACCCCATTTCCATATGTTGAATTAGAATGCAGTCTGTAAAAATAAAAAAGTAATTATAACAAAAAAGATGGTGCACCACAATTCTATTGGGTTAATCCTAGAGATGCAAGGTTAGTTCATCATATGGATATCAATAAATATAATTCATCACATCAATAGATGTAAAGAAGAGAAATATGTGGCCATCCCAATATATAGAGATAATTCATTTGACAAAACAAGGCATCTATTTCTGTTTAAAACACTAGAAAATCTAGGGAGAGTAGGAACATACCTCAATGGGTTGAAAGACATCTATGCTAAGGCAAAGAATAACATCATTCTAGATACACAAAAAATGAAGCCTTCCCCATGTAACTGGAAGAAGATATAAATGACCTCTTTAATGCTTCTATTTGACATAGTCCTTGAAACTCGAGCCACAGCAATTGGAGAGATGAAAGAAATTAAAAGACATGAATAGTAAATAAAAATTCAGCATATCACTATTTGCCAAAGACATCCTTCTACATTCAAAATACACAAAAAATCCATCAGAAAACTTCTACACCTAATAAAGAAATTAAGAAAAAATAGCAGGATATAAAATCAATGCTCATAAATGCATTTCTATACATCAGTGATGAATCGACATTCACAAGTGTTGCAAAAAATTATATAGTGAGAATCAACCTAATAAAAGAGAGTAAAGACCTCTACAAGGGAAAATTCAGAATTCTAAATAAGAAAATTGAGGTAATCCATAGAAAATGAAAAGATCTCTAATGCACTTTGATAGGCAGAATTAATATTGTCAAAATGGTAATACTACCAAAACTGTTACAGATTTAATGCAATTCCTAATAAAATCCAAATGACATTCTTCACAGAACTGCAAAAAGCAATCACAAAATTCATTTGTAAAACAAGGGATTCAGAATAGACAAGGTAATCTTTACCAAGAAGAATGAAGCAGGAAGGCTCCCAATGGAGATCTACAGAATAATGGCAACAAAAAAGGCATGGTATTGGCACCAAAATAGACATGTAGTACAATGGTAGAGAAGACACAGAGCAAACCAAAATAAATAGGTTTATCTCATACTAAACAAAGTCACCAAAAACACATTGAAAAGAGATAGCCTATTAAACAAATGATGCTGGAAAAAATGGAAATTCATACGTAGCAAAATGAAATCAAAACTCTATTTCTAACCCTGTGGAAAAATCAACTTAAAGGTGATTAAAGATGTAGGCACAACAACAGAGGCCTGCACTTAATAAGATTTTGGACTAAATCTACATCATGTCAGCTTAGAAACTGACCTCATTAACAAAACTTGTAAGAATCAAGAAATAATAAATGGGATGGATTCAGAATAAAAATCTTAGTAAGGGAAACAATTAATAACATGAACAGAGGACCTACAGAATGAGAGAAAATCTTTACCATGTAAACCTTAGATAAAGCAGTAATTTACCAGCTTCTGTCCAGTATGAATTCTCTGGTGTTGAGTAAGCTGTGATTTCTGATTAAAATTTTTGCCACATTCTTTATGTAGGTAGGGTTTCTCTCACATATGAATTATCTGGTGGCAAATAAGGTTTGAGTTCAGATTAAAAGCTTTGCCACATTCTTTACATTCATAGAGCTTCTCTTCAGTATGAATTCTTTGGTGGTGAATAAGGCTTCATTTTGCAATAAAAGCTTTGCCACATTCTTTACATTTGTATGGTTTCTTTCCAGTATGAACTCGCTGGTGTTGAGTAAGGCTTGATTTCTGATTAAAAGCTTTGCCACATTCTTTACATTCATAGGGTTTCTCTCCAGTATGAATTATCTGATGGCGAATAAGATTTGATTTCTTATTAAAAGCTTTGCCACAGTCTTGACATTCACAGGGCTTCTCTTTATTATGAATCCTCTGGTGGTGAATGTTTGATTTCTGGTTAAAAGCTTTGCCACATTCTTTACACTCATAGGGCTTCTCTCCAGTATGAATTATCTGGTGGTGAATAAGGCTTGATTTTTCAATAAAAGGTTTTCCACATTCATTACATATATACGGCTTCTCTCCAGTATGAACTCGCTGGTGTTGAGTAAGGCTTGATTTCTGATTAAAAGCTTTGCCACATTATTTACATTCATAGGGTTTTTCTCCAGTATGAATTATCTGATGGCGAACAAAGTTTGATTTCTTATTAAAAGCCTTGCCACATTCTTTACATTCATAGGGCTTCTCTCCAATATGAATTATCTGATGGTGAATAAGGTATGATTTCTTATTAAAAGCTTTGCCACATTCTTCACATTTGTATGGCTTCTCTCCAGCGTGAACCCTCTGGTGTTGAGTAAGGCTTGATTTCTGGTTAAAAGCTTTGCCACATTCTTTACATTCATAGGACTTCTGTCCAGAATGAATTATCTGATGGCAAATAAGGTTTAATTTTTTACAGAAAGATTTGTTGCATTTTGTACATTTGTAGGGGTTCTCTCCAGTATGAATTCTCTGATGGCAAATCAGATAAAATTTTTCATTAAAACCTTTGTTGCATGCTACACATTTGTAAGACTTCCCTTCAGTATGAATTCTCTGGTGGTGAACAAGACTTGATTTAGCATTAAAATCTTTGCCACATTCTTTACTTTTATATGATTTCTCTCCAGTATGAATTCTCTGGTGTTCACTATAGCATAATTTCCAATTAAAATATTTGCCACATTCTTTACATTGGTAGGGTTTCTCTCCCATATGAATTGTCTGATTGCAAATAAGGCTTGATTTCAGATTAAAAGCTTTGCCACATTTTTTACATTCACAGGGCTTCTCTCCAGTATGAATTCTCTGCTATTGAGCAAGGTGGAACCTGCAATTAAAGTCTTTGCCACATTCTTTACATTGGTAGGGTTTCTCTCCCATGTGAACACTCTGATGACAAATAAAGTATGATTTTGCCTTTAAACTCTTGTCATATGCTATATATTTGTAGGGCTTCTCCCCAGTATAAATTCTCTGCCAATGAATTCGGTCTGATTTCTGATAATATAATTTGTGATGTTCACTCTCGCTTAAAGTTTCCCATATTGTCCTCTGTTGTAAATTGTCAAGGTAACAATTTCCATATTTTCCATTAATCACTTTTTAAAATATATGTCTTATGCCCTGGTCTGGTAAAAATTCTTGGATATCCTGACAAGTCATTGATGAAATAAACAAAAATTTTACAAAAATTACTTAGTGGACATGGGAACAAAGTAAAAACATTTAAAATTCTCCTGGAAGATTATACATATGTCTATAATTAGCTGGGAACTGTATGCAATGTAAAAGCAAAATTACCAACTATCATTACCCAATACTAAAATATGTTATAAAAGTATAGTATTGTGGTAATAAAAAGATCAAGAATTCAAAATAGAGAAAATTACAAAGGTAAATCCATATGTATGTAAACATTGTTTTTATTGTTAAGTGCAATAAGGTCTATAATTTATCTATATAAAATCAATTATATCAAGAAAATTATTTAATGTGAATAAATGATATGATATAGCCTAAAAGTAGACATTAGAACTAGCAGCCCAGGACACTGGTTGAGATTAAGTGCAGAATGTGTGTAACACTGGAATTATACCCCAGAGCTACCCAACAGAAAGTAGATATTAAGAGGGATGATTACAGAAAAATAGCAGAATATGAACCTCCTGACTTGATTCATCATGGACACACGAAATAAATATCTACTCCTGGTGTGAATCCTTCTTAAATTTATAAATTAATTAGAAACATATAAAAAATCTACAATCAGATCAGTTGGAAAAGTTGGGTTGTATTACAACTTTAGCATTCCTTAATGATCCTTATAACTGGGACAGGATGCCTCAATCCACTGTCACTGTGAGTAGAGGAAGACACTTTGGGTCATAAATATAGCACATTTAACTCTAAATAATTTGAAGTTTGAATTTTAACATAACTGGTACACACAGAGAAAGAGACTAGATATATATGATTATCAAGATCAGAGAAAAAGAGTGTTTTTCTGTGAAATTGCAAGATCCACGGGCTTTATTCCATGGGACCAGGGAGGATGAGGAGTTAAATCTCAAAATTCCTACTTTTCTCTAAGAGACATTTGCCAGCATAATGTGCAAAATGATTTTGCTAATAGTTGAGTTTCCATCTATCCAGCATCAAAGAGTGAAGAAGAAAAATACAGTGTACAACAGACAGCCAAATTGGTAATGAGGTACATCATGAGTCTCTTCCTTAGGACACCTCAGTAATAACTCCAGGGCTAACCAATTCTTTCTGTAAGGAATTTGTCCAAAATTCAACTTTTTCCAATCAATGTACTATATTCTAATCTTTGAGGATTTGGGAGCAATGACAAATATAGAGGTGCATATCTCTCTGTGTGACAAAATGTGGCTCTACTTTGGTATGCAAGAATTTCCATGGGCTGAAATCTCCACCAGGAGTGAAGAAAAAGGGATAAAAGTCCAGACTCCTGTTTATTTCTAAAATAGATTCACATAACCTTCTTTCAAAGAGTATAAGGCAGCCTGAATTCTAACTTTTAGCATAAATTTAGTGTACCACTCATCTATGAGAACTTCTGCAGCCTGAGTGCAGCTACTATCAAAAAAATGGAAGAACAGCTAGGACTCCAATTATGTGGATATGAAAAAAAATGAACACTTGCAAACTGTGCTAAATATTATTTCAATAGAACCAATTTTTAAAAAGCCTTGAAATTTGAAGTTCTTTAAAAATTAACACAATAATAATAATTCTGGGGTATTCCCAAAATATTTAAAATCAGTATGTTAAATAAATGGTTGCATTATATTCTTCATGATAGCATTATTTACAATAACCAAGGTCAGGGAACAACTGAAATGCCTTTGATGAAGGGCAAACCAGGAGATTTCTCCCAGATTTTAGGGCACTCAACTACTTCCATGAAAAACTAGAATCCCTAAATTTAGTCTGCTCTCTTACAAGATAAGATCCAAGTATTGATATTCACTAGACTCTCAAGAGACATTAGGTGTGTCAGCTGTGGGATCCTCATATCAGAAAGTTCTGAAACACAGTACCAGGAAAATACCAGAGGGGGGAAGGAGAACCTTCTGACATAAATCCCACCCCAGGACTTCTGAACACAAAGACATGTGAACAAGGTGTCTGACCTTCGAGACAAAACAAGCACAAGCAGGTATTTTTGCAAAGGTCATGTGATTTTTCTCTAATTTCTATCATGTAAAATACTCATAAAAAACCAGCAATGAAAACCTTTGTTTTTGACATTTTCTATGGTACTTGGGATTTGTCACATGGGCATTTTAAATCTGAGCTGCACACCAAGTCCGAGTTTTAAAATTTTGAGAAAGTTCTTTCCAAGTTGCCTATGTTCAACTTTAATTCCTGATGTTGACCTTGAAATTGCAATCTTCATACCTTAGCAAACTGAGTTTCTGGGAGTGTAGGCATGAGCCATTGAACCCAGTCAGAAAACAAATTATTTATAAAATTCTGCCTACTTCTTTGTAAAAAAAAATAATTAATTAATTGATTAATTAAAATACTGTACTCATTTGAAATGTAATAGGGGAAAATTATTGATAATACTGATCAGAGAAGAAGTTTTCATAGGAAATATGGACAGAGAGGTGGAATTTTAGGATTTTACTGATATATATATATATAAAGGCATAGACTGGGAGACAGGGTTCTGTATTTCACATTTTGCTTCCCATTTATTTAGAGTATTTAGGGGGATTCAGTCAGGGTGGTACACACTGGTAATTCTAGCAACTCATGAGACTGGGCACAAGTTCAAAGTCAGACTCAGCATCTGTTTCAAATAAAAAATAAAAAGTACCAGGGATGTAGCTTAATGGTAAAGGACCACTGGGTTTAAAGCACAGTACCACCATCCCACCAAAAAAGAAAAACAAGTTCAGGAAGAAAGAAGATCTGAAACACCTACAGACACAGACCATAGATCTCCTTATAGCAGAAAACAATACATGGAGTTGTGATTCTGATGATCATTCTTCTCCACAATCCACCACACAATCTGGGAATGTGCTGGAATGATGGCAAATATGTGCTCAAATAGTACTTCAGGAAGTGGTTGAATATATTCTTCAGAGCCTACTGCTGACATATTCCCCACTTGACTTGTCAGCGAGGATTCAGGATTAAAGATCAACACCTTATTTTGCAATTTGGCCTTGGAAATAATTTCCAGACCATGATATTTTTCTTCCTATGATGAGAGCCCATAAATAAGGAAGTGGGCTTGAAATCAAGATAAATTTTCTTGCCAGGCATGGTGGCACACACATGTAATCCCAGCAGCTTGTAAGGCTGAGATACGCAGTTTGCAATTTCTAAGCCAGTTTCAGCAAATTAGCAAGAACCTGTCACTAAATAAAATATAAAAAAAAAAGTCCTGGGGATGTGACTCAGTGGTTAACTGACCCTGGGTTTGATCCAGAGTACAAAAAGAAGTTTTGTATAATTTAAAGCCCAAAAACCTCTACTACACCACATGACTCATACATGACTTATTATTTAAGAATTTGGATAGTGGCACCTGTTCAAAAAAACAGGTTTCTGAGTGTGTGTGTGTGTGTGTGTGTGTGTGTGTGTGTGTGCACATTTATATAATTTTTAATGTATTTTGCCTTTTTTCTGATATCTGGAATGGAATGGACCATGGCCAGCATTTGGAGGGACAAAAACCTAACTCTCAAAGCTTTCCATTTAAAGTTCCCTGCTTTCACTCAGGGCAGTGTCTCTCCTTTTGTTTTGTACCTGAGAAGAAATAGTTAAGAAATTGTGTTCCTCACTTTAAAAAAAATCAGATAAGGGACTAGCCTAAACCTATAGGTATATATATAATATGCACATATGTTACATATAAACAAAACCATTTTATATACTTGATTATTTATGGGATGACTTTTCTCAGTCATGTGGAAATCCTGGTTCAGTTTATAATAAGGAATGACACAGATCAGAAGCAATGTCAACCTTCCTTTACAAACCAGCAAAAGATACAGGTTTCCATGTCATTTTCTAAACATAGCTGAATGTGGGTGATGGAAGCATTGAACAGTCAACTCTTTTATTAGGGAGACACAGTAAAAGCAGTTCAAGGAAACAATTAGTTATACCACCTTGAAGCACCAGAGAATAGGAATTTGGAATTAGGCAGGAAGATTCAATCTTTTATGTTGGCAATGTGGATGTCACTGCTGCCCACAGTGAAAAGGTTTTTACAAGTTTCTGAAATAAAATTCATGTGAGTGGTACATAAACAATCAGTATCTGCACAGCATTTTCCAGGTGGTTTGTCAACTGTGGCCATAGCACATACATGTGTTACTAGCCTCCTTGACAAGCTTGATACATCTGTGTCCTCTAAAATCATTCCCATTTTAGAGATGAGAAAACACAGGTTTCTGGATATTAAATGTCAACTCAGCTGCAAAGAGAGTACTACACAGTGGCAGAACTATATGAAATTCCTTCAAAGCTCCTCAAAGTTTGATTTGCTCCTGATGTAGAGGATGCGTCTGAAGAAATATTATTTTCTCTCCAGTTAGAATAAAGTACTTAAACAAGATATCCAAGGAGCAAAACATTTTTTTTCCTCTTTCATGTTAAGTAACTATTCAAAACCTGAGCTATCAACCTAGATTCCTTATGAGGTAATAACTTGGAGATTACAGGTAATCTGTTTTCTGCCTCATTTCATCTTCCACTATCTCCCTTCTTCTACCCTCTCCCTCTCTCCTCCCCCAGGCTCCTAGTTTATCAACCAATTATAGCAAAGCTTTCTCTCACGCAGGAGAGCATGCAGAGGAATGTCAGCATAGCACTATATGGACCATGAGCTGTCCAAGCGCGGCATGATATTAAACAGCCAATCCTAGAGCCTGGCTTTAACACGTCATAAGTCTCCAAGGAACTAGTAAGCAAGCAACCTTTTTGGGTACTTCCTTATTTTGGTAGCCAGTGCCCTTTGGCTCACTGCCAGGTGCCATCTTGTCCAAGATGGCCCTCAACAGGCTCCCCCTATTTGTTATAAAAAGAAAAGAACAGCAACTGTGCCTGTTTTAGGTGCCAGAGTCAGACTTTATCCTTACCCATCATTGGGAGTCAAAGAGCTGTTGGCATGCTTATCACAGCCAGAGGAAATAGTGAAGCATCCCAACAACTAGACACATAACACTTTTAACACATAACACATAACACTCTTAACACATAACACAGTTAATGACCTCAGTATCATTATCATTGTTATTAGTAATGTTAATAATAAACTTAGAACTGTTAGACAGAATGAACACAAACGGAGACTTGATGCATATGGGGGTAGGGGGGAAAACCTGATAAAAGGAAGAGTAATTGGCATCGAACCCTGTATAACTATAAACAGGTGTATTACTTCCCTTTATATAGGTTTGTTTTGACTGTACCTATATTGAATGAGAGAGAGATTACCTCTCTGTATTATGGCGGTTTCTGAGGTGGCTAACCAGAGGAAGCAAAGACTACCTCTTAACTTGAAGTTTAGACTAGTAATAAGTGGCTTTACAGTGGAACCAGCTGGTAGGTAAGGGATACCTAGAAGTTCTGTACTAGGAAATAATTGAGGGAAAACTTGTGTGCCATGAGCGATATATCCCCAAAAGTTTTAGGACAAGCTAACAATAGCAGGCTTACCACCAGCACCATCATTTTGTGTTTCATGCCAGTTTCTTTCTTATGGATAGTTCTTACCAAGTGCTCCAGCACCCAGATAGATTGTTGTTAGTCCTGAAGAAAAACATAAACAGATCCACTCCCCCAAATTAATACTGGGTCAGGTCCTTTCCAGGACCCAGTCAAGCTGTCTCTCCACATTGCTTGTGAATGGCCACCAGACTTTCCACTAAAATGTCTATCAGCCACAGTACAGTCAATAGCATCCAAAGTTAAAAAATTGAGGGTGAATAAAGGAAGGTTAAGTCTGTTCTTGGGAGGGGCTAATTTCCCTATTCCCCCCTTTTGTTTAGTTAAGCAGACTTTCAATGTTTGATTAGCCCTTTCCACGACAGCTTGTCCTTGTAGATTGTAAGACAATCCTGTAGAATGATAGATATTAAACTTTGAGCAAAACTGTTGAAATGAAGAAGAAGTATACACAGGCCCATTATCTGTTTTAAATGATTTTGGCCTTCCCAAAGTAGCAAAGGCCTGAGGGTAAGGACTGATTACATCTTTTGTCTTTTCCCCTGTATGGGCCATAGCAAATATATATCCTGAGTAGGTATCTACAGTTACATGTACAAATCTTAAAGTATCAAATTCAGGGATATGGGTGACATCCATCTGCCATAGATGATTTGGAAAGAGTCCTCTAAGATTGACTCCAAAATGAGGAACAGATAAATGAGGCACACAGGCAGGACACTGTTTTACTATATTTCTGGCTTGTTCTTTTGTAATGTTATATTTTATTTTGAGAATAGTAGCATTGACATGAAAATATTTATGGAAATTATTTGATTTTTGTACAATGTTAAACACATGAGAATCTCGAGTAGCTGAGTCTGTAGTAGAATTTCCTTGAGCTAAAGGCCCAGGTAAGCTTGAATGTGCTCGGATATGGCCTATATATAAAGGTTCTTTGTGAGCCTACAGAAGAGTTTGTACTTGATAAAAGCATTGTTGTAAGGTAGATTGAGGACTAATATGTCCAGCTGTCTCAAGCCGGGGCACAAGCTGGGCAATATAGAGACTGTCAGTATAAATATTTAAAGGTTTCTCAGGAAATGCTCGTAAGGCAGTTATAATTGCTTCTAGTTCAGTTTTTTGAGCAGACTTATGAGAAGTAATAATAGTCTGTACTTTATCAGAAACTACTGTAGCTGTGCTGGAGGAGGAGCCATCTGTAAAGATTTTATTTGCTGCTGGGATAGGTTGAGCCTTAACAACCTGAGGGAAAATAACAGGATGTCTTTTGAAGAAGCTGACAATAGGTGAACTTGACAAGTGATTATCCAATATGGCCATGGTGGAACAATAGACAATTGCCCAATCTCCATTACTGTTAACTAGTATTTCAATCTGTTTTGCCGTGTATGGGACAATAACTGTCTGAGGATGAACTCCAAAAACTCAAAGGGCTGTTTTAAGTCCTAATGTAACTAGATTTGCCACCATCACAGGATACAGGGAAACAACATTTTTGAGTGACACTGGTAAATGGATCCATATCAGGAGTCCAGTTTGCCACAATAGACCTGTAGGAGTATATTTAGAAACTAACAGCATGAGGCTAAAAGGCAAGGATAGATCAACTCTATCACTATGAGCATTTTCTAAAACTTGTTCTACTAACCTCAAGGCTTTTCTACCTTCAGGAGTTAAATTTCTGGGGATGTAGGGTCTGAATCTCCTTGGAGAATTTCAAACAGAGGCTTAAGTTGACCAGTGGTGATTCCCAAATTTGGCCTTATCCAATTTATATCACCTAATAATTTTTGAAAATCATTTAGAGTCTTAAACTTTCCTGTGGCTAATTGAATTTTTTGTGGCCTAACACAGGTATCTAATATTTGATGTCCTAGAAAGGTAATAGGGCTGTGGGTTTGCACCTTTTCTGGGGTTACATGTAATCCCCATTTTCTAGAGTTTTAATAATATCATTAAATGCCCTAAATAAATTCCTCTGTTTTCTATGAGCCAAAAGAATATCATCCATATAATGGAGACAATAAAGTTCTTTATAATTTCGTCTAATCTATGATATAGCCTGGCCAACATATATTTGACACATAGTGGGACTATTTGCTATTTTCTGGTGAAGGACCACCCATTGGTATCTAGTATTAGGCCCTTCATTATTTAAAGAAGGAACAGAAAAAGCAAATCGAGGGCTATCTTCAGGATGAACAGGAATGGAAAAGAAACAATCTTTCATATCTATAGAGATGATATGATAATGTTTTGGAACAGCAGCTAATGAGGGGAGACCAGTTACACCGGGCCCATAATCTGCATACTGGAACTTAGGACTCTCAGATCTTTCAAAAGTCACCATTTCCCAGAATTCTTTTTTATGACAAAAATGGGTGTATTCCAAGGGGAAGTAGAAGGAATGGTATGATTTTACTTCAATTGTTGATTAACTATTTCCTGGGCTGCCTCTATTTTTTCTTTAGAAAGGGGCCACTGGGGGACCCAGATAGGATTATTGGTTTTCCATGTTATCTTTAATGGTTCAGTGGCCCCTGAGGAAAACCCAGCCCCTCAGTTCCTGTTTGTACTTTGGCTTGAATGGGGCACATAAAACCTTGTAAATTTTTGCCTAGTCCTTTTCCAGGGATATAACCTTGTCTCACCATGACTGGCAAAACAGTTGGGTTTAGGCAGGACATATTTTGCTCAACTGAGGAAGAAACAACAACATCCATCTGTGTTAAAATGTCTCTTGCCCAAAGAGTGACAGGTAGGTGAGCTAATACATAAGGTTGGAATGTTCCCCTTTTCCCACCAGAGTCCTCCCAAGATAACACAGCTGAACTTTGTAATGGGGTTTGGGCAAATCCAAGTCCCCGTAAGGTAGTAATGAATGCTGTTACAGGCCATGATTTATTCCAGTCCTTCTGTCTTATAATAGAGACGTCAGCACCTGTGTCTATTAGACCCTCTATGGGAGTACCATTAACCTTTAATTTAAGAATGGGCCTATTTTTTGTTTATTGTGCCCAAAAGACACCTGATCCTGTGGATCCAAAGCCATTGTTTCTTTAGTCCTTTGTGAATTGGGAAAGGACCCATGATGGCTAGACAATATCAATATTTGTGCTATTTTATCTCCTGGAGAAACAACAGATTCCCCTCAAGGGGAAGATAACATAATCTTTATTTCTCCAGTATAATCAGAATCAATGACTCCTGGCAATACTTGTAATACTGACAGAGTTGTGGAACTCCGCCCTAACAAAAATCCTGCTGTGCCCTCAGGGAGTGGTCCATGTACACCCATGGTGAATGCTTGTACTTCCATTTCTGGGGTTTCAAACTAGTCAGACAGAGGCACAGAGGTCGAATCCCCCACTCCCTGATGTTCCTCAGGACAACGAGGAGATAGTCAAAAAGGATTGTTAGTGGGGATCTGTACGATGGGATTCTGAAAGGCCCCATATGTTTGAGGGCCCTGGGATGGGCCCTCCTGGCCATTTTTTGACTGGGCTGGCATAAGATATCTCTCCATATCAAAACTTGTTTACAATATTTCGCCCAGTAAACAATATTTCCTTTTTGGCACCAGGGACATAGACCTGGGGCAGGTTGATTTGTCCCTTGTTGTTCTCCAGTCTTAGGTGTTCCCCTAGGCTTTAATCCTATGGGTCCTTCAGGACAGTCTTTTCTGAAGTGCCCTCCTTGCCCACACTTAAAGCATATTATTCCTTTAGCTCTTGATTGCCCCTGATTTGGCCCATGAAGAGCAGCAGCTATTACTTGTCCTGTAATGACTGCATCATTGATATCCCTGCAGACCTTTATATAGGTACTTAAATCTTAATTTTCCAAGGTTTTATAGCCTTTTTACACCATCTATTTGCTTGCTCATAAGATAACTGTTTTATTAAGGGCATTGCTTGTTCTGAATCCCCAAATACTCTAGCAGCAGTTTGAATTAATCTATCAAAAAATATGCAAATGGTTCATTACTTCCCTGAATCACCTTGGACAATTGCCCCTATAAATCTCCTGACCCTTAAATTAGCTCCCAGGCTTTAGTGGCAACAGCAGCAATTTCGGCATACACCCCAGGATCATAAATAATCTACTACTGAATACCTTCTCCTGTCAGCATTTTACATTTCTTTGGGGAAAGACCATGGCAGCATTACGAGGTGCCGTTTCTAATGAGGCTTCCTGTTATGCAGTTTTCCACACTAGGTACTGCCCTCCTGATAGCACAGCTTTACATAGCCTTTTTCAATCTTCTGGCACTAGATTCAGCCCCACTACTGATTCCAACATACTAGTTGTAAATGGGTCCTGTGGATCATAAGTAGCCACTGCCTCCTTAAAATTTTTTACTGTTTTAAAATCCAGAGGCTGGTGGAATCTTTGTTCATTTTGGTCCTCTAGTACAAGGAAGAATTGTGGGACTGCTGAGGTTTCCTTAAAGGGGGTTTCTTCTCCCCACGGTGAAAAACCCATCTGATTTATAGCTTGAGCTAACTCCTTCCAAGGGTACCTTGGGGGATAAAGGGGGCAGGCTGCTTGGGGGGGAGCTGCTGCCTCCAGGAAGGGATTGGTATTCCTTCCCGATATAACTGATTGGGGCAACCGTGTCCTTGATGCTCTTTCTAATTCCTCCCCAGTAAGCCCCTCCTCCTCTTCTTCCTCTTTATGAGAAGTTACACTTAGTTGTTTCTTTATCTATTCCAGACACATATTTCCTTTATATACTAAATTTATTATTTTACCTTTTGTAGATATTAGACATTCCTTAATGAGCTGCCACATGGGAAAAGTACCTCTAGGTAATGGGGATTGCTTTTCTGCTTTAATAAGATCCTCTTTATCATGCTCCCATTGTGGAATATTTAGGACTCCCTCTTCCAAAAACCAAGGACTAATCTTGGCCAATGTGGTTACATATGCTGTCACAGTAGATTGTTTTACAGCAGTTTCATTAGCCTCAAATACATCTTGTATGATTCTTATCATTTGATTTCTAGACACTTGTGACCCCACTCTGGAGTTATGAGACCTCCCTTTACCGGGGTTATGTGGCCTCTTTACTGGGGTAATGTAGACTCCCTTTACCAAGGGATGTGGTCCCCTTCACCAGGACTGTGGGGTCCCTTTCACCGGGACTGTGGGGTCCTTTTCACCAGGACTGTGGGGTCCCTTCACCAGGACTGTGGGGTCCCCTTTACTGGGACTGTGGGGTCCTTTTCACCAGAACTGTGGGGTCCCTTCACCAGGACTGTGACCTCCCCCTTATACACTCTGGCCAGAGATTTCCAGGAGGTTATCCTACAATTTTCCTATAGTTTACTTTAAATTACTTAGTTTTCCTATAGCTTACCTTAAGTTACTTACCTGGGAGGACACAGAAGGAAAAAGAACTTCCCCGTACAGGACACCCCTTGTTCCATCCAGTGGAACTGGCATGGAAAAAGGAGATACCACCAATCTTTAGTTGACCAGAATCATTGTGTCCTTCCTGTTTTTCTGCCTCCTTTCATCTCCCACTATCTCCCTTCTTCTACCCTCTCCCTCTCTCCTCCCCCAGGCTCCTGGCTTATCAGCCAATTATAGCAAAGCTTTCTCTGATGCAGGAGAGCATGCAGGGGAATGTCAGCATATGAATCACGAGCTGTCCACGCATGGCATGATATTAGATAGCCATTCCTAGAGCCTGGCTTTAACATATCATAAGTCTCCAAGGAAATAGTAGGCAAGCAACTTTTTTGGGTACTTCCTTATTTTGGTGACCAGTGCCCTTTGGCTCACTGCCAGGTGCTATCATGTCCAAGATGGCCCTCAACAATCCCATTTCTAAGGGCCAGTGTTCATTCAGTACCTCTTATTAAACTACAATGGCATCATGAAGGACTTATCTGGATTGAACAGTGGCCTATAAAGACAAATTGTCACATTTAAAGTCTCTAATAAAGAAACTATTGAAAGCTGGACATATAGATCCCTCTATCCAGTACATATAATACTTCCATTTTCATCATAGAAAATAAAACAAAAGGAAAATTCAGGCTTCTCCATGATCTCAGGGGTATTAATGTTGTTATGAAAAAAATAATGGGCACTACACAGCCCAGTTTACCAAGGGCTACCAATTTACCCATGGGTAATCTTATTAGAATTTTAGTCATTAAAGACTGCTTTTTCAGTATTACACAACATCCACCAGATAGAGAAAAATTTGCCTTCACCGTTTCTATCACCAATAACATGGTACCAACCCAAAGGTATCAGTGGACAGTCCTCCCTCAGGGTTTAAAAAATAGTCTGACCATATGACAACTGTATGTACTACAGGCTGTTAAACCATTGTTAGACTACATTTAACAGTAGCATATTACATGGAAAACATTCTGCTAGCTGATACTAAGGAGCATGATAAAGAACAAGCCTTAATGATCCTACAGAACAACTTAAAGTCTATCAGACTTTTTATAGCACTCGAAAAGGTACAAAAAAATCACACCTTGCACTCGTTTGACCACACTGGTGCTATCTAACACCATATGCCCTAGTGGGCCCACTATTCACATTCCAGATTAAGAAACTTTAAATGATCTTTAGGTACAATTAGGATATACTAACTAGGTAATGCCCTTGCTTAAGATTATTATAGCCCAACTTACTCCTTTATTAAATTGTCTTAAAGGCGACCCACAAATTCTTTGAGGATATTAACTCCTGAGGCAATACAAGGAATCCAGTTGGTTAATGAGGCATTTGGGACATTATAATTATTCATATTTCACACTAATAAGTATCTGTATGCCATCAATTTGGCAACCCAGGCCTTCCTACATGGGTATTGTGACAACCCAAACAACCTGAATTGGAATACATAAATTTGCCCTCCAACAATATGCCTAAGACCTGAAGCCCACTCAATGCCCTAACCACATTAGTACAAAGTCCAAGAATGCAGAGTGTAGGCACTTATGGGTTAGAGCCTGATATATTGTTACTCCTGATCTCAAAAGAGTAATTAAACTTTCTACTACAAAATAATCTCTCTATACTATATATGTTAAAAAGGATACCCAGGCATAAAAGACAGTCATCTGACTCAAGATAAATTCCTCCAGACAGCCCATTACTGAAGCTATGTTAGTTTTCACTGACACCACCTCAATGGAACCATTGTGATTGTAATTTTGGATGTAATCTCCAATAAACAATAGATATTTCAGACAGACAAGCTATTGTTGTACCCCAATATCTAGAACTTCTAGTTTTCTACCTGTTTTCAGATAGTCAATATTGTGTCCAGTTAACTCCCAGCTTTCTTAAGCTTATTGCAAGCTAGATATAACCAAACCACTAGATATTTTGATTTCTAGCATCCACACTATGCTAGAAGCAAGAAGATGCCCTCTTTGTATCCAACTTATCAATCAGGGCATGTTCTCATTTACCAGAACCATTAGTGAATCTCACTAAGACAGTGGATCAACTTACTTGGTCCATAAAGCCCATGAAAATAACTGACAAAGCCCTGCAAGTTACATACACATTTCCACTAATCCACCTAAAGCCTCTATAGGCTGTTCCCAGTCCTTGTTAAGGAATCTTGTAAACAATTAGCTAGGGATTGTAAAAGGTGCGCTCCATTTTTTCCCATTGGATTCCTACAACCCTCAGTAGTAAAACCTTCCTGGGCTGAAATCCAATACTCTTTGGCAAATGGATGTCACCCATTTTTCTCCTTTTGGCAAACTTAAATACATACATATAATCATTGATTCCCATTTAGGCTTTTTTGGAGTTATGCCTTCTCTGGAGAAACCACAAAAAGGTTTATCTCTCATTTACTTAGTTGTTTTGGGATCATGGGAGTCACTTTTTCCATTAAAATTGATGATGACCCAGTCTATATAAACAACACCTATAAAAATTTTGCTCATTTTGACAATAAATCTTGTGGCTGAAATACCTTATAACCCCTAAGCTCAAGGCATAGTTGAGTTCCTTCATGAAAATACAATGCTTCAAAAACAGAGTGGGTAAAACTGTACTAGTTCCCCACATAATGCCATACATTATGTTTTTTTTTTTAAGTTTCTCACCACATCAAAATTTTCAAAAGAAACAGTAGTCCATAAGCATTGGGCTCCCCTCATAGGGCCCTATTTTTGCCTTTGGTTTTATAAAAGGAGCCCCTAAACAACATTTGAAAGGTGCAGGACCCCTCTAACAATGGGTCAAGGGCTTGTTTGTGTCATTCCAGAGGATGAGCCTCAACCTACCTGTGTACCTACTAGAAATTTCAAGCTCTGTATACCTCAAACCACCAGCAAAGAAGATGAAACAACTATCTTTGGAAGAGAGACCCCTGAGGTGCTGAACACAGCAGAACAGACAAGTCTCATGTAAAGTAACCTGGGGTGATCTTAAAGACATAGTTGAGCAAGGTACCATAAATGGCCCCTCACCCAGTGGGGGCCTTATTCCAAGAATGATAATGGTAGTGTTGCTATATACAGTTCTAACAGCAAGCAGTGAAGCTAATTATAAGGTAATTAGGCCTAGATCACCAGACCACCACATTTGGTAGTAGTAAATTTGGAAGGAGCATTGCTGAGATTCTTCTCTACTGACTCAACTATCATTGACCCTGAACTAAATATGATGTTAACTATCATAAAATCAAATACTAGCATATCATTGTCTAATAGATCTATTTGTTTTTTGGATATTACAAATGACACCTGTAATCCAAACCAACCTCTTTTCTTCTCCCTTGCTGAAGGTAGAATTGTAGATGAATATAACTACACCTATGTTGGCTTAACCTTTTTAGATCTAAGGATCAGAGCTAAAAAGATGAATGTTCATAAACCCCCCAGTGGCATATGCTAAAAGCTTTCATTGTTGAGCTTCCCAATCACTCTTTTTGGATTATCCTCCTCAGATAATAACTCCATACCTTGGAATCAATGCATTAATTCAATGCTCTATCTCATAAATGGTAGAAACATTTCTCGATTATATCAACATTTGTGTGCCTGGTTGAGTGCAGCCCCCTGTAATATAACAAAATTACACCCAAAATTCACCAGGGATATTGTGCAACATTCTACTGTGAACAATCTATAACTGACAATTATGCAGGGAATAAATTTGGCACAATGAATCTTATGCCCATATTACTTGCTATGAGGCCCATAAAAGGGGTGTCAGTTATATGAATATTAGTAATACAGGAAGTACTTTTTCTATTAATTTTTTTTCCTAATTACACTCATACACATTTCAAACTTGTGTCACACCACACTTCACTATGCTGATAATTAATAAGATGGGAAGTCCAAATATAACCTTTGAACAAGTCCCTTGTATGTATAACTGTTCATGCTGGCTTTTTAACTGCTTAAATCCTGCTATGAATGCTAAATGTGTGTTTATTTTTACAATTCCTCTTGCCATATAGTTTCTGGTGAACATGTCACAAGAATGGAAGAGTCCATGGGACATGGAGGTGAAGAATCTTCTGAATGAAATCCTGCACTGCACCAGGTGTGCCATTGGTCTCATTATTGCCCTGGTTACTGCCCTAGCCACCTCAACCATTGCCACTGTCTTGCTCACTCAAAACATTCAAACTGCAGAGACTGTAAACAACCTATCCAGTTCCACATCAAAAGCCTTTACCATTCAAAATGACTTAAACAAAATCTCACATGCAGCCTTACTGTTTATCCAACAAGTCTTGGATCTCCATCAAGAGTAATTAGATATATTGTTTATGTTTCAAGATTTTAAGAGCATTTGTGTTACTCTCAGACATATTCTGCCCAGTGATTTCTTGACAATATAAGCCTGACTATGAAACAATAAAGTAGATTGAGTTCTCTGAAACTGGCCTCTGGAGGTCTCTCATGAACTCTTTTGCTGAAGCTGTTTGGTGGTTCCTGGCTGGATGGAGAGACCCCACAAATTAATATTTGCAAAGCCTGTTTTAAAAAGTACTGAATGAAACATTTTTGAAGTTAATATAAAATGAAAGCTGGCATGCAGATTAATCACACTAGAAAAAGAGTTAAGTAAAGGAGAACCAATTTTGAATTCAACATTATAAATAAAACAAATAGCAGGAAATAAGTGTCACCAATGTAACACAGAATGTTAATGGCTTCAATTAATCAAAACATAAATAGTAGCAGATTTGTTTTAAAAAGTAAGAGTAAACAATATGGTGTTTATGAAATACTCACCTTGACAAAAAACATTTAGAACCTGAACTTATAAGAATGGGAAAGATATATCCTGAAAATAATGTCCATTACAATATTAGGGTTTATATTTCTGTATCAGTCAAGTGGAATTCAATAAAAATCATTCAGAATAGGGAAATAAAATGTCTTAATCCTGTTTAATAATTTCATCCAACACCAATATACAGCAAATGTAAATATTTATGCTCCCCAAAATGATTCACCCATGTAGATAGGATGTTTTGAACATTAAGAATCTAATAAACTACAATATTATACTACTGGGTGACTTGAACACATCTCTCTCATCACTGGATAGAATATTCAGACAAAAATTTAGCAATAATTATTTAGAACTAATTGATACTATTTATCAAATGAACCTAGCAGTTATCTATAGAATATGTCATTCACCAATGTCTGCATTTATTTTCTCAGCAGTGCATAAAATATTTATGTCATATTATAGGTCACAAATCATATCATAAATACCACAAAGCAATAAAGATAAATTCTTTCATCTTATCAGAAATTTATGCAAATTAGAAATCAATGAAAGGTAAAAACTGAATTTATCACTAATACCTGGAGACTAATTTATTTTGATTTACAAATAGATCAGAAACAAAATTGGAAAAAGCATAAAGCCTTTACAATTAGTGAAACTAACTATACAACATAACAAAATGTATGGGAAAGTGTGAACTCTGTAATAACAGCAAAGTTAATGGCACTAAGTGGAAACATTAAAAAAATATAGTTGTATGAAATAGATTACATAACAGCACACTTTAGGCACAAAAATAAGAACAAAACTATATTAAAATCAATGGAAGAAGGGAAATAAATGGAGTCAGAGTAAAAAATCAATGAAATTGAGAGTAAAAAACAGTACAAATGATTAATGAATCAGTTTGTTTTTAAAACATACACAAGGTTGATAAACCCTCAGAAAAAACTAACCAAGGTAAAGAAAAAAAAACTAAAAAATTGTATTGAAAATGAAAATATAACTACACAAAGTAGTAAATTTCAGTGGCTCATAAAAAAGACTTTCAATTTTTCTCCATTTATAATTATTTTGGCTTTTGATTTCACATGTATGGCTGTTATGATGTTGAGGTATGTTCCTATTATCCCTAGTTCTTTTAGTGTTTTGAGCTTGAACAGGTGCAGTATTTTGTCAAATGCTTTTTATGCATTTATTGAGATGATCATATTATTGTTGTTTATTAGGCTACTGATATTATAAATAATGTTTATTGTTTTCTGTATGATGAACCAAACCTTCATCTCTGGGATGAAACCACATTTGATCATGGTCCACTATCTGTTTAACATGTTTTTGGATTTGATATGTATGATTTTATTGGGAATTTTTAAATCTATGTTTATACACAAAGGAATTAAAATTAACATACAACAGTGATGCAGCCACATCAATATTTATTGCAGCTCAATTCCCCAGACCTAAATTTCAGAACCAAACAAGACGCCTTTCTACAGATGAATGAATGAAGAAAATGCAATATATATATTCAAGAATATTACTCAGTTTTAAAAAATAATAAAATCCTAACATTATTTGTTGTAAATTGATGGAGTTAGAGAATATCATTTTAAGCAAAATAAGCCAAACCCCCAAAACCAAAGGCTGAATGTTTTCTCTGATATGTGGATGCTAACTCACAATAAGGTGGGCTAGGTAAGAATATAATTACTTTAAATTTCATACAGGCTATTGAGGAGAGGGGAAGGGGTATGGGGGGTTAGAATAATATAGTGAAACAGTCATTATTACCTCATGTACCTACATGACTTTATGACTGATGTGATCATGCAATATGTATAATCAGAAAAATGAGAGTTTACATTCCATTTATGTATTATCCATCAAAATGTATAAATGCATTCTACTGTCATGTGCACCTAGCTAGAAAAATTTAATAAGTTTAAAAAGTTTAAGAAAAGAACATTAAAATTATAATTTTATCAAAAAAATTAGAATCAATTACAAGATATAAAATTAAGTTATCTCTAATACCTGGAGACTAATTTAATTTCAACTGAAAAATGGATAAGAAAAGAGATCAGAGGAAAACAAATAATCTTTAAAATGAAAGAAAGTAGTTATACAATATAACAAAATGTTTGGTGAAGCAGAAAATCAGTAATAACAGAAAAACTAATGGTACTAAGTGCAAATGTTAGAGAGAATTATACCTAATAAATTATCTAAAATTACAACTTAGGAACTAAATAAAAGAACAAGCCAATTTTAAACTCAACTGAAGAAGGGAAATAAAAAAATCAGTCAAGAAATATAAAATTGAGAATATAAACACTACAAGTGGATAAGTGAAAAATTGTGTTTTCAAGATAAACACAAGACTAATAAATCCTCAGAAAAACTAACCAAGATAAAGACTAAACTAAGAAAATGGAATTGAAGGAAAAATTTAGTCACAGACAATACTAAATGCCAGTGGATCAAAAATATTTTAAATTTTATATGCAAATAAGCAATAAAATATTGAAGATATTGACAAATTCCTAGAGACATTACCTACACAAACTAAATCTTTAGGATATAGGTAATATGGGAAGAATAAGGTCATATAATATTATTGATCAAGCTACCAAAAGCCTTATAACAAATAAATGTTAGGTCTGGATAGCCTCAGTTGTACCAGATGGAAAAAAAAAAAACTAATCCAAATTTTTAATTAAACATTTCCAAACTAAATACAAGATCATTTTTTTTAAAGTGCAATATGATCAAGCAGTTTTCATTGCAGGGATATAAGTTAGAACATTTTAAAATCAATAAACTATCTACATAAATAGTGTTAAAGGCAAGAATCATTGTTATCTCAATACATGCAGAACAAGAATTTGAAAAAGTATAGTTCCAGGTCTTGTTTTAAGTACTAGAAAATCTACAGATAAAAGAAAATTACTACAATATTGTAAAGCTTACACATGACAAATCCAAGAACAACATCATACTGAAATCAAAAAACCTGAAGTCATTTATTCTAAAGACAGGAACAAGGCAAGTATGTGCACTCCCATCATCCCTATTCAAATTAGTGGTTATAATTCTATCCATAGCAATTAGTCAGATGAAGAAAATTAAGTGCTATGAATAGTATATAAAGAATTCAAATTATGTGCTGATGACAAGATTATACATTTAAGGGATTCAAAAGACTCTATCAGAAGTCATAAAATAATACATTTAGAAAAAAAGGATAAAAATCACATAAATGAAGCCAATACTTTAATAATAAATTTCATAATAAATTTTCAAAAATAAATCTCCCATAAAAAATAAATCTCCCATAATAACATGTTAATATTCAGAATGCAAGAACTCAAAAATTTGAGAGACAACTAATAAGCCAAATAACAAATGGGAAAAGAAAAAGACACTACTCAAAATAATATACAGTCAACAGATCTATGAAAAATGTTAAACATCTCTAGCAATTGGGCAATGACAAATAATAGTCTCCATTGATATTTCTTCTCACTTCAGTAGTAATAGAAATAAATGAAAATACAAATAATACCTGGAGGCAAGAATGTCTGAAAAAAGTAAACATATATTTTGGGTGGGGTTGTAAACTGATGCCACAACTATGGATTGTAATGTGATGATGCCTCAATGAAAACAAAAGATCTGTACCTACTTATTTTTCCATAAGATGCAGGGTTTCTGATATGATTCCAAGGTCCTTGATCCATCTTGAGTTGAGTTTTTCAGGGTGAGAGATAGAAGTTTAGTTTCATTCTGCTACATATGGATTTCCAATTTTCCCGGCACCATTTGTTGAATAGGCTGTCTTTCTCCATTGTATGTTTTTGGCACCTTTGTCTAGTATGAGAGAACTGTATTTATTTGAGTTTATCTTCATGTTCTCTATTCTGTACCATTGATCTACCTGTCTATTTTGATGCCAATGCCATGCTGTTTTTGTTACTATTGCTCTGTATTATAGTTGAAGTTCTGGTATTGTGATACCCCCTGCTTCACTCTTCCTGCTAAGGATTGCTTTAGCTCTTCTGGGTCTCTTTTATTTCCAAATGAATTTAATGATTGCTTGGTCTACTTCTATGAGGTTCAATATCTCTAGATTTAAGAGAAATACAAATCAAAACTACCCTAAGATTTTACCTCACCCCAATTAGAATGGCGATTATCAAGAACACAAGCAATAATAGGTGTTGACAAAGATGTGGGGAAAAAGGTATTCTCATATACTGCATAGTGTTACAAATTAGTGCAGCCACTGTGGAAAGCAGTGCAGAGATTCCTTAGAAAACTTGGAATGGAACCACCATTTGACCTAGCTCTCCCACTCCTTGGCCTATACCCAAAGGACTTAAAATCAGCATACTACAGGGATGCAACCACAACAATGCTCATGGCTGCTCAATTTACAATAACTAGATTGTGGAACCAACATAGATACCCTTCAATTGCTGAATGGATAAAGAAACTGTGGAAATATTACTCTGCCATAAAGAAGAATAAAATTATGCCATTTGCAGGCAAATGGATGAAGTTGGAGAACATCATGCTAAGTGAGATAAGACAATCTCAAAAAAAGCAAAGGAAGAATGATTTATCTGATAAGTGAATGATAGATAATGGGTGGTGGGACAGAGGCAAGAATGGAGGAAGGATGGATTTTATAGAAAAAAAGAGGGGTGGAAGGGGTGGGAGAAGGAAAAATAATATATCAAGCAAGCATCATTTTCCTAGGTATATGTATGAATGCACAAATTGTATGACTCTGCTTCATGTACAACCAGAGAAATAAATTTTACCCCATTTGTGTATAATCAATCAAAATAAATAAATTATTTAAAAATATTAAAAGATAATGATGAACTTTTAAAAACCAAACAAAAGGTATAAAATCATTCTATGACACTCTACCACTATTTGAATATATAGCAAGTATTTAAACACAGCATACAAAAAATAGGCAGTCACATTTATGTTTATAACAGCACAATTCAAAATTGCCAAGCTATGGAATCAAATTAGTTGCCCTTCAATAGATGAGTTGATAAAGAAAATCTGGTATATATGTACAATGGTATATTACTCAATCATAAAAGTGAATGGAACTATGGCATTTGTTGGTAAATATGTGCTTTAATAGACTATTATTCTGTGTGAAATAGCACAGACATGAAGCCAAAGTTCAAATGTTTTTTTCAGATATGGAAAATCTATTTTAAAAAAGTGGAAAAATGGAGAGGCAAAGAAAAAAAAGTAGGTGAAAAATCTCATGAAAATAGAAAAAATTTATTGGACCATATTAAGGTAAATGAGAGAGAAAAGTGATGAGCTAATGTAAAAACGTTAGAATGAATGTGATTTAACTTTCTCTTATACATATATAAATGCATGAAATTGAATCTCCCTATCATATATATCCACAAAAGAGTTATTAAAAAATATAGGTAAATACCAGAAAGCTCAGAAAAAGAATACAGGACAAGGTAAATTAGATGGAGGAAGGGAGGAAAAAAAGTAGTAGAGGAAACTGGATTAAAGTAAATTATAATCCAATTTCTAAACTGCCAAAATGAATTCTAATGTGATGTTTAAAAAATAGAACCACTAAAATAATGATTTCCTGAAGGAATGATGAACCCAACCATTATGTATCACTATAATACTCTAATTCAAAATTAGAAAAGGAAGTTAAACGCTGAGTTAAAATACAAAGCGTAGAAATAACAACTTAGATTAGAGTAAAAGGAAATCACAAATATGACATATTTGTTGGCTAGAGCTTCACGTTAAGCTCTGAGCTTCCTAGAATACATGGAAAAATAGAAAACATTTAAATTCATATGGTGTAAATGCAATTTTTCTGATAGTAACATTGGCACTGGTGATTGTCAATATTTAAGAATATTTGCAAAAATCATTTGCATGAGTTTCATAACTTTTTGCTATTATTTTGTATTTTTATTGAGGCTTTTTATTTTATGACAGACTTACATAATGCAAGTTATTTAACTTATTACATTTTTTTAGTTTTTTAAAGTATAATTTAAAACTGTTTTGTATCAGTACAATATATTAATTTTACAAATGTAAAATTTTATCAGCTGTTAAAGTATTTTGCAAAAACCACACATTCTACTTCAGCTTTATTGCACAATATCTATAAGAAAATATTAATTTTTAAATTAGAAAACATAAAAATTGCTTTCAATATAGAAGAGACAATCTGATTTTAAAGACAATACTCTATAAGAATGTCTACCCAGAAAATAACAAACTTTCACAGGATACCAAGCTGGACAGGTGCTTTGGCAAATCCGGTAGAAAGCTCTGCTTAAAACCAGTCCAAGATACTTAATCCAAACTCTATCATCATTCTTCATTAAAAATCTAGACACCATTCAAGGTGGTTTCTTATACTAAAAAAAGTTGAGGAATTTTTCAAATGTGAGCATTCTGAACATCTCTTACACATCAAAAACAATACTTCCAACTTAATAGCCATTTGCAGGATTTTTCCTTCATGCAGATTATTTCTGACTGTAATGACTACAGATGACCCATTTTAATTTATGCTGATAGAAAACATAAGTTAAATACATTTTTAAAACCTCGTCCTTTACAAAATCAGTTTATAAATTTGCATCATAAAAATTAGTGTCGAAACCATCCAGATTGCCTTCATTTATATGGTTGTATATTAGTTGGTTTTCCCAGAGTTGGGGTGGCAGATGTTCCACTTTTCTATGTAGTGTAATCAGTAAATAAAACAGAGCACTAAGCTGAAATACCAAGACAGGTTAGTTAATAAGACTGTGTGATGGATTTTAGTGGGATAGAACCCTGGACCTATACAGCAATTGTCGGGGTTTCTGAGACCCCCAGCCTTAGGCATGGTCAAGATGGCGCCTGACGCTGAGCCAAAAGCGGCCAGCTATACAGTAAACAACCAGCGAATTCCAATGATTGGCTAGTTAACGATGTGACTAGAGCATGCCCCCCTCGTGTACCCATCCTATGCTTGCAGCTGTCCGCGTTTATCTCGTGTACTCTCCCCTGATTGGTTGAAGTGTATATAAGCCTGGTGGGTGGGAGAGTAGGGAGGAGAAGCTGAGGAAGAGGCAGAAGCGGCGGGGGCTGAAGAAGAGGAAGAAGCGGAAGAAGGCGGAGGTTGAAGCCAAGCTGGAAGCTGGGAGTACGCGGAAGCTGGAAGAAGCTGGGAGAAGAGAAGCTGGGAGTGCGCAGAAGCTAGGAGTAAGAGAAGCGTAGGAGAGGGACTGTGCACAATAAACTTCCAAAGCTTCAGACATTTGTCATGTCTCTCTCTGCGGGCAGAGGGAACGCGATAACTGGTGCCGAAACCCGGGACATGAAGGAGAGATGAAGGCCTTATAAAAGAAAACAAGGTAAGATATTTGAAAAAAATTTTTTTGTATACAAGTTAAACTGGTTATAAAAAAAAGGGTGTCAGGATGCGCCATCAGCGGTCCTGGGGACACGCAGAGTGCAGTCCGGTTGAAAGGTATCGGGATCCTGACGCGTAGAACGCGGGTCGGGGGGTATCGGGACACGCCATCAGCGGTCCTGACTCGAGGAACATGGTCTAATTAAAGTGAAAGTAGAAACACGTTTGAAGCGGTCCAATTAGGTAGTACGTGAAAAGCCGCTATAAAAATTCTAATGCGCACTTGATAGTTTTCCTTTCAGTAATCTCGTTGCTCCTGGCAGCTAGGCCACTGTTTGTTATTGTAATTGCCATAACTAAAGCCATTCAAATTAGTAACAATGGGGTCTGAATGCAGCAACCCCTCAGGGAACTATTAAAAAACAAGGGGACGCCATTGAGGGAAAAAACAGCTAAAGTAAGAAAAGCTGCTCAGTGTGCCACAAGGGGGATCTTCATGAACAGGATTTAATAGTAACAGAAAAGAACTCTTAAAGAGAATAAAGTGAGGAAAAATTGAGTGGTGGTGACCTAGAAAATAATTGCTCAAAAAATCTAAGAACAAGGGAAAAAAGAGAACTAAGTCTAACACAAAGAACCCCCAAAAGGAATAACCAAGTGGTAGTAAAAACTAAAGAACAAGGGAAAAAGGTAGGAGAAACCTAAGCCTAATAAAAAGAGCTTCAAAATCTGTAAAACCTGCCCGTATTTGAGGAACAAATGGAGATACCATCAACCATTAGAAAAACTTTAAAGAGGCAGTTAAGACTATTTGGAAACAGGTATGCAGAGCAGTGTTATCTGGAGGAAATAGCTGTTGAAACTGCTTGCAGAAACATAGTGGCAAGGTTTCCCGATAGAAATGTTAATAGGAGAAGGCCAATATGCTTCAATAGATGCACAAAATCAGCAGCAAAGAGATAATGCCCTAACAAAAGATAAGAGATAACTATAGTAAAATCTGTTACACCTTATGCCCCAGGGCTATGTCCAAGATGCAGAAGAGGAAGTCATTGGAATAGTGCCTGTCAGCCTATTAGAGATAGGGAGAATAATTTCCTAGGGTTGAATCCTGAACTTCAAAAAAACAGGGAGACAGGGCCCTCCCCGGGGCCCGCAACAAATATACAGGGTAATTCAACAAGTTCCCCGACGGTGGTATCCTCCCACAGAGAAGGGGAGCACAGAGCCACCTCAGGAAGTGCCGGATTGGACATCTGTGCCACCTCCAGACTCATACTAACCCCAGATATGGGGGTGCAGATGATTGATACTGATTGGCATGAAAAAATCCCACAGAACAGTGTAGAACTATTACTAGGTAGAGGTTCCTCAACACTAAAAGGACTTATAGTACACCCAGGGGTTATTGATCCTGATTTCACTGGACAAATAAAAGCCTTGGTCTCTTCACCAAAAGGAATTACGGTCATCTCTCCAGGGGATCGCATTACACAAATGCTTATATTGCCCAGTCGACATTCTTTGTGGCCCAGTGAAAATACAATAAAAGACAAGGAGGTTTTGGATCAACAGGAACCACTTTAATAAACCTTACTATGGATATGGAACAGAGGCCCCTCCTAAAATTAAAAGTGGGAAATATGGAATTTACAGGTTTATTAGATACGGGAGCAGACAAAAGTATTATTAGCGCAATGGTCTGGCCAAAGCACTGGCCATTGATCACAGCAGCTCAGAGCTTGAGAGGCTTAGGAGTAGCAGAGAGCCCCAATCAAAGTGCTTCCTCATTATCGTGGAAAGATACAGAGGGACACACAGGAATATTTCAGCCATATGTCTGTAATGTTCCTATTAGCCTATGGGGACGAGACGTCCTGCAGCAAATGGATATGAAACTCACCACTGATCAGACTTACCAAGGGACTCCTGTAAGAAATATGTTACAAAATATGAACTATGATGATAAAAAAGGATTAGGAAGACATAGTCAAGGATCTACCCAACCACTGCCTTTACTTCCACCAAAAAATGATTCTCATGGATTGGGTTTTTCCTAGGGGCCACTGATAAACCATCCAATCCCTATAATATGGAAAGATGATAAGCCTCGCTGGATTCCACAGTGGCCCCTAACAAAAGAGAAGCTAGAGGCAGCTCATAAGTTAGTACAAGAGCAGGTACAAGCAGGTCATTTACAACATTCTACCTCTCCTTGGAATACTCCAATATTCTTAACAAAGAAAAAATCAGGAAAATGGAGGTTATTACATGATTTAAGAGCCATAAACGAACAAATGTACCCTATGGGACCCATCCAATGTGGACTCCCTCTTGTCACTGCACTACCAAAAAATTGGCCTACTATTATTCTGGATTTAAAGGATTGCTTTTTCTCTATACCCTTACACAAAATGATTGTTGGAGATTTGCTTTTACTTTGCCCTCTCTTAATCACACTCAGCCTGACCAGAGATTCGAATGGACCGTGTTGCCTCAAGGTATGGCTAACAGTCCTACTATATGTCAAATATACGTAGATAAAGCGTTAACAACTACTAGACAAAAGTTTAAGAGATTGTTGATTTATCATTATATGGATGACATACTTATTTGCCATCCAGAAAAAGAAATTTTGTTAGAAGCATTACAATTTATAACTCAAGCATTAGAAAAGAGAGGACTAATGATAGCCCCTGAAAAATTACAATTAGAGGAGATCCAAGAATATCTGGGTACAAGGCTCACTGCTACTACAGTCAGACCAACAAGGTTGACCATCAGGACAGATCAATTGAATACCTTGAACGATTTTCAGAAACTCTTAGGTGATATTAACTGGATCAGATCCTATTTAAAATTATCCACAGGGGAATTAAAACCTTTATTCGATATATTAAAAGGTAATCCTGACTTGAATTCCCCTAGGAAACTTACTCCCGAAGCACGGATATCCTTACAGCTAGTAGAGAATAGACTTCAGCAGTGTTACGTTGATCGTTGTGATCCTACTCAACCATTAAGTTTAATCATAATCTCAGAAAAGCATACCCCTTTTGGCATAGTTTGGCAAGGAGGACCTCTGCAAAGTATAAATCTCCCTAGCTCTCCGGCTAAAACATTGCAATCATATCCCCAAGCTATTGCTCAGGTAATATTCAAGGGAATAGAATCTTGCATTACTGTTTTTGGAATCCATCCGTCTATTATTATAACTCCTTATTCCACTCAGCAAATTAAATGGCTAATTAATAATGATGATGATTGGTCAGTATTATATTGTTCCACTTCAGCTCAGTTCGATAACCATTATCCCCAACATCCCTGGATTCAATTCTGTAAAAATACTCCCATAGTTTTTCCAAAAGTGACTAGTGTCCAGCCTCTTAAAGACTGTGTAACCATTTTTACTGATGGCTCCAAAAAAAGGAGTAGGTGCAGTACTTATCGGTAAACAACTTAACACCATAATAGTTCCACCCAACTCCGCACAGGTTACTGAACTTGCAGCTGTAATATTAGCCTTTAAATTAGCAGATAATCAGCCATTCAATCTTCTATCTGATAGCTTATATATCGTTAACGCTTTACAGGTTCTTGAAACGGTACCCCATATTTTTTCCATGTCCACGGTAGCTTCTTATTTTACTACGCTACAAACCTTATCCTACAGCGGTAAACATCTATTCTATGTAGGACATATTAGAGCTCATTCTAATTTACCAGGACCTTTGGCCAATGCTAATGACTTGGTAGATATGGCCACCAAATTAATTTTGTTTTTTTCCATAGAGGAACAAGCAAAACTCTTTCATGAAAAATTCCATGTAAATTCCACTACTTTGAGCAGAAAATTTCCTATATCTAAATGTATGGCTCGACAAATAGTAAAAAATTGTCAACATGTGCTTCTTTAATCCCAGTACAATCCTTGGAGTTAACCCCAGGGGACTGCTGCCTGGTCATATTTGGCAGATGGATGTAACCCATATTTCTGAATTTGGTACTGTTAAGTATGTACATGTGTCAGTAGACACTGCTTCAGGGGTCACTATGGCTTCCGCTCATTCTGGAGAAAAGGTAAAAGATGTCATTCAACACTGCCTACAAGCATTTGCTGGCTGGGGCATACCTAAAGTTATTAAAACAGATAATGGTCCTGCTTATACTTCCAAAAGCTTCCGGTTGTTTTTACAAACATTTAACATCCAATCAGTCACTGGTATCCCCTATAATCCTCAGGGACAGGGCATTGTAGAAGGAGCACATCTTACTTTAAAAATTGTCTAAATAAACAAAAAGGGGGAATAGGAGCCTCCTACAAGTCTCCTAAAGATAAACTTAATTTAGTTCTTTCATTCTAAATTTCTTAACTCTGGATAGGGACGGCCATTCTGCAGCTGATCGACATTATAATCCCCATAATACTCCTCAAGTATGGGCAAAATGGAAAGATATCCTGACAGGTTGTTGGAAAGGACCGGATCCAGTCCTTCGTTGGGTCCGAGGGTCTGTTTGTATTTTCCCACAGGATCAACAGACTCCAGTCTGGATTCCAGAAAGGCTAATCAGAGTTTTACAGCATGCAAGTGATGCTGCTCCTCCTCACAATGGCGAGTCTGAGCCTTCCTCCAATAACAAAAACTCAGACGGAAAGGCAAACCCGGAACCTATGGGCCATTGTTAGCCTGGCCATATTTTTCATTTCTAACTAACATATTTCTTATCCTTCCTTTTCTTGCTTTTCACCAATTCTCTACAAGCCTGTCAATTCTACTGATGATTTTTCAGGTCGTGCTGCTTTTGGTGATAAGGATATTTCTAGCCTTTCTTGCTTTAACAGGAGGAATTTCTGCACTTTGCCGTTGGAATCATACTACAAATCAGACCCAGAGTAGAGCAACTCGTTCTGCTGACCCTAGCTATGATGTTGCTTTTCCTCACACGTCAGCTTGTGTATTTCCTCCCTTTTATGCTTTTACCAACCAACATTTCTAATGACACCTCTTGGCTGTTCACTAACCGTGTGCTATCTTTCACAGTACTGGAATGGTTCTTTTGCCACCTGTGCAATTTGCACATTTCTATCTTCCTACCAGTCCTAGTTTCTGTTGCAGATATAGAATTGCCAGTGCAATTATCGAGAAGCAGAAGAGGTTTTGACAATGCAACAGCCGTGATCATTGCCACCACAGTCCTTGCAGTAGCAGCATTGACACAACCATAACAACGATCATTTGGCCGAGAATGCAGCTGCAGCCTTACAGACCATAGAGACTCTATCAGAAAGTGGACTCATTATAAGAACAAGTGGATACCTTGCAAGAACTTTTGGGACTGGGATGCATTTATTCCCTGAGAGCTGCTTTGTGTTACCCGTATTGTAACTCCATTGGGATGTATATTGTTTCTGTATTTAATATGGCTATATGGTTCTTCTTCTGTTTATAGATTTGTCAAACAGCTGGGCAAGCTTAGGAGCTATGGTGGTATTCCTCTGCCTTGGCCTCCTTCTCTTCATTCGTTTGGCATGCATCTACGAGCTAGCCAATAGAGAGATCAAATTATCTTTCATCAGGCCATGACCGCCCTAAAGGCCGACAGCCCCCCATTAGTATGGCTCTTGATGCTGGACCGGTAGTCAAAGACGGGTAATGAAGGAGGTGGCTGTGTACCAACCTAAGACAGGAGCTGCAGCATGCTCTGCAGGCTCTGATGACGGGTAAGGACATATGCTGACCACTCAGCCTAAGACAGACACGGTCCCGAGCCTTAGTTTAATAGTAAAGAAGGGGGATATGTCGGGGTTTCTGAGACCCCCAGCCTTAGGCATGGTCAAGATGGCGCCTGACGCTGAGCCAAAAGCAGCCAGCTATACAGTAAACAACCAGCGAATTCCAATGATTGGCTAGTTAACGATGTGACTAGAGCATGCCCCCCTCGTGTACCCATCCTATGCTTGCAGCTGTCCGCGTTTATCTCGTGTACTCTCCCCTGATTGGTTGAAGTGTATATAAGCCTGGTGGGTGGGAGAGCTGAGGGGGGATGGAAGAAAGCGGAAG